>NC_087221.1:1819055-1822516 GCF_015104395.2 Macrobrachium nipponense | reverse complement strand
CTTCGACGGTTTACATACGTTTCCAAGGGCTTAGATGTAAAGTTATATATATATCATTGTATAGCTAAAGAGTTGTAAAATAGGAATGAAAAATATGAAAACTCTAAGCGTAATAGTTTGATGCTAGTGCTCTTTTTGTAAAACTTTTGATGACGATATGATACAGTTTCAATCTATTACCAAACAAAAGAGGCTAGAACGAGAGATATAACGTAAAAAATAAGGATGCGAAAAGCCGTCTAAAAAACAACTTTCGCGCTACAAAAATTACAGCTAAAAAACAGGCTGGCAATTAGGGATGAGATGGTGAAATATGAGTTGGCGGTGAAAGTGTTAAGGTCCTTCATAAATATTTTACAAATATATGGGGTCCAAATATATGGGTCTAGTTTTTTGTTAATTAATGATTTGTATAATTGCTGATTCCAGCAAATTTCTTGGACCCACATTTTGTACAATTTTTATGAAGGACCTTAAAATAAATGAATTAACTACTAATTAATTAGTCCCACATATTTTTAGGTATTATTATTTCTCTCTCTCTCTCTCTCTCTCTCTCTCTCTCTCTCTCTCTCTCTCTCTCTCTCTCTCTCTCTCTCTCTCTCTTGCTTGCTATATTTATGTCTAATGTTCGTTTCTCACTCATTGTTTGAGCATTTTTGTAAGTTTCATGTTACTGATACAAAATGTATTCTTTTTCGAATTAAATTGCTTCGACCGCACCCCTCCTAAATCTTTTAATCTATTCTTCGGGTATTTGCTAAATTTGTACTGTTACTGTGGCAGGATCACAAGCTAGAAAAAAAGCTGGCAAAATCCCCCCCCATTAACCTAATCATTCCAGCTGCCAAAATCCACCCTCAGTCACACTTTCTTCTTTACACAACAAATACACGCAGGACAATTGACCTACACCTATACAAAAACAAAACAAAAACAAAAACAACACACATGTACTTACCAACTCCAGATATTCCAGGGCTATCCTGTGCTGTCCGCTGGTCGAGGTCAAGAGATACCACAACAACAACCAAGAACCACAACAACACAACAACCAAGGACTACAACCAACACTCAACAACCAAGGAACACAAAACACAACCTAACACACAGCAAACAACCAAGGAACACAACCACAACCTAACAACACAGCAACACCAAGGAACACAACCACAACCTCACACATAACAACAAAAACTCAGCAACACAATAAACCACAAAAAAAGACCACTGCACAACCAACCACCAACACAAAAACAACAACACAAATAAAGGCAACACACATCCCCCACAAATACACTAAGAAATCACAGCAACAAAGACAATAGCAGGCACAACAACTCTAAGCAAACAACACCAACTTAACAACAAACAAAAACAAATCAACAAAACACACTCAAAACAAATCTCAATGCCTTCACCAGACTGCTAACACTACTATCTCTCAAAGCTTCTGACTAAAAAAACTCACGGAAAAACTCTCACTCAAAACACACAGATCTCTAACAGCAAACCACCCAGAACTCACAAACAGCCAATACAGTCGTTAACTATCCATACATCAATTACTCTCTCTCTTTCTCTCTCTCTCTCTCTCTCTCTCTCTCTCACACACACACACACACACACACACACACACACACAGACGTTGTCAATGGAACTCCATAACTCCTCCATATCACAGTCGCATATGCCTCCTTGTTTTTAAAAAATGTATTGTTTTATGACTAAATTACCTGTGACCACATGTGGTGGCTGCTTCTAAATATATTATCTAACCCAAGGGTGTTTTTTCGTTTCTTTAAAGTGAATGGAAACTTTTTTTAATCCTGTATTGTCCGTTGGTATATGCTTACCTCTACTGTGTTTCTCTATTCTGATCAGTCTTGCCATAGGTAAAAGGTCATTAAGATCAAAGGATCTTGGCAGTCGTCTTTTCATTTTCCCCTGTGATATTACCTTTGTATATATGTATATGTATGTAGATATATATATATATATCTATATATATATATAATATATATATATATATATATATATATAGATATATTATATATATAGATATAGATATATTATATATATATATATATATATTATATTTTATATATAATATAATATTTATTATATATATATATATAATTATATACTATATATATATATATTATATATATCATATATTATATAAATATATATATATATATATATAATAGTATATATAATATATATATATAATATATCTATATATATATATATATATATATATATATCTAGATATTATATATATATAAATATATCATATATAATATATATATATTATATATATATATATAGTATATATATATATATATATATATATATATATATTAATATATATATATATATATATATATTTAATATCTATATATATAAATAATCTATAATATATATATATATATATATATATTATATATATATATCTATATATATTTATCTATATATAATATATATATAATATATATATTATACGGCTGCAACCGTCTTGAAAGGAAGCTCCAAGTCAAGCTGAAAAATCTTATTGCTGAAAGCGACTGGACTAAGCATGCCAACGTGGACTTCGTGATTAATTTATCTGACAAACCAGTGGATAGTCCTACGACAGCGGCTTTGGGATATGGGTTAAGCTTTGTGTATTTAATGGTAACCTGGACTGTGTCGACATCTCAAAATCCTTTGTTATTTAGAAAAAGTTGAATCAAAACCATGCCCTGATGATATCAATATTTGTAAAGGTATTGTGTATGGTGCTATGAGTAAACCTTCTCCCCCTAATGTACCCGTGAGATTTCTCCAGGCTTTTAAGAAAATTAAAGAAGACGAAACAGTGAAGGTGACAAAAGCAGATAAATCTAATGCAGTGGTAATTATGAATAAAAGTGACTATATAAGTAAAATAATGACATTTCTAAATGACACTAATACTTATACGAAACTTAGGTCTGACCCTACACAGACAGTTAACTCCCATTTTAATAAACAAATTAAATCCATTTTGAAGGGCTTGGACCATTTAATTAAACAGTTTACACCGCAATGCGCCTCCGTACCTTACATGTATGGTTTAGTCAAGACACATAAAATCAATAACCCTATCAGACCAATCATTAGTTCAGTGGGCTCAGTTTCGTATAATTTATCTAAATGGCTTGTAAAAAATTCTTACTCCTTTGGTAGGAAATATTTCTAACACGAATGTTAAAAACAATGTTGATTTTATAAACAAATTGAATAGTTTAAATTTGAATTATTATTTTAATAGGTTAGTTTTGATGTTGTCTCTTTATTTACAAAAGTGCCTGTAGATGACTTACTTGAATATTTGGAAGAGGAATTAGAGCGTCATGACATTCCTTAAGTGTAGAAATCTCATTAAGTCTCATAAGGTTATGTATCAAAGATAGTAAATTTTGTTTCAATGGGGAATT
>NC_087221.1:1776555-1814055 GCF_015104395.2 Macrobrachium nipponense | reverse complement strand
TTATTCTAACAGACTGAGTTCATTTGGCTAATCAAGTGTCATATATCCATTTGGGGCGCTTATTCCAAAGTTCTAAAATGATGATAATCTATGACAGATCATCATTTCCTATTATAGGCACTGTGAACATTCATATGGTCGTTTAAAAGGGTATTACTCGCATAAGCTTAATATTTTATTCAAATATTACAATGCTGCTGTGTCCGCCAGGAAAATAATAGTGAGAGAAGTTACTTTGGCGCAGTCGAGTTCTCTGTACAGAGTATAATCACCGCCACCAAAAATAGATCTGTCTTTCGGTGGTCTCGTTATGTGTGAGCCGCTGCCCATGAAACTTTAAATATGGCCTGGTGGTGGTGACCTGTCCTACATCGTTGGCAGACGCTCGATTATGGCTAACTTTAAGCTTAAACAAAACTGCAGAGACTAGATGGCTGCAATTTGGTATGCTTGATGAATGGAGGGTGGATGGTCAACATAACAATTTGTAGCCTCAGTAGTTTTTAGGATCTGAAAGCGGAAAGAAAACGTGCGACCGGACAGACATAATAGCCATCTCAATAGTTTTATTTTATTTTACAGAAAAACTCAAAAAGAATAATATAGCAATAATAAATCTTTTTGCTAGTCTAGGAGATTATCGTAACCTAGCTCAGCATAGATGCTGACGCTATGTGGAAAATGTTGCTCGGAATAACATTACATTTACTGGCTATTAAGGAAAGAGAAGACGTTCTTTTTTTTTTTTAATCGTCGTATGGAAATGAACGTGATGTTCTTCATGAGATGGTCTGGAACATTATAATTATTCTTTCCCCTGGCACACTATATATATATATATATATATATATATATATATATATATATATATATATATATATTATATATATATATTCAGCAGACTAAGTGATTTGGATTCTGTAGATATCCGGAAAGTATATCTTAGTTTTATCAGACCACTGATCTGATTAACAGCTCTCCTGGGGGCTGGCACGAAGGATTAGATTTCCTACTTCACTAGGAACCAATTGATTGCCTAGCAACGGGACCTAGAGCTTATTGTGGCACCCGAACCATATTATATCTAGAAATGAGTTTATAATCACCAGAAATAAAGTCCTCTGGTTCCACGCTGACGTTAACGAAAAGCGAACTCGGGATACCAGATTGATAGTTGAGTATGGGGCCCACTCGTCCAGGGAGGAACTTGTAGATATCCAGAAAGATGGCATATTGTAATATCGGTTCACAAAGACCGAAAGAGAGAGAGAGAGAGAGAGAGAGAGAGAGAGAGAGAGAGAGAGAGAGAGAGAGATCTAAGACTGATACATTTAAACGTTACTGCTTCTCCGTTTTGTGTGTTTATATACAATTAAGTATCTCTGAGGATTATTATTGTGCCTCACCTTTGGCAAAATGCAAGACTACTTCCTTTGCATAAGAAAACAAGGGAATGCCCTCGTAAGAATGTTTTCCGTCATTAATAAAATCGTGAAATCGAACAATATTTTAGTCAAACACAATAAAGTTCGCATCAATCAGAGTCATATAGAAAAGATTTCATTTGAACAGAATCCTTCTATAAGTTTCCTGATTAGGAGTTTCGTCACTGAAGAACGGAAGCCATTCCTGATACAAATGGTTATTTAGTAATGTGTTGTTTATCGATGAGAAGTGTTACGCATCTAATTAGATCCATAAAAGTGGATTTGTATCTCGGGTAAGATAATTAGGGGAGTGTTACTTAAGTGTTAAAGACACACAGGGTTAGAGAAACTAAATGGAAAGAATGGTCCTGAGAATCTGATAAATAGTTGGCTTTTAAGTGATGATCAATGAATAATTATTTATAGGTTTCAATTCTAAGACATGTAGAATGGCAAACTACTGCACATGCTTAGTAGGCAGTGATTTGAAATAGTAGAGAGA
This sequence comes from Macrobrachium nipponense, assembly GCF_015104395.2. NCBI lineage: Eukaryota > Metazoa > Arthropoda > Malacostraca > Decapoda > Palaemonidae > Macrobrachium > Macrobrachium nipponense. Next base: position 1,812,126 of record NC_087221.1, on the reverse strand, counting down.
ATATGCAGAATGCAAGAGACAGAGTGAAACTTGAAATGAAATAGGAGCAAGAGTAATAGTGACAGAGTATAGTGACAAGGGTTAATGAAAATCAGGAAGACGCCAAACAAACGTTGTCTTGTTTTGTGAAAGGAGAGAAAGAGAGCAGATTTATATGCTATCTGTTATGAAAAGTTTATATATATATATATATATATTATATATATCTATATATATATATTTGAATATTTATCACATCACCGTGATTCATATAAATCATTCGAGCTACAAATGTCCTTCAATATCTAATTCGCTCTACCTCGGAATTGATATATTTTGATATATGTACCGAGGGGGAATTTTTAGTTGATAATAATTTCGTACCCCCGTGGGATCGAACCAACGTCCAGTGAGGACGGGGAACGAAATCAGATCGGACAGTGACGCTACCGAAACGGCTATCAAGAGAGGCTAAAGGTTTATATCGATTCTGACCATTTCAAGTCAACGCCGATCTCGTTGTATTTGTAATTAGAATCGATATGGAACCCCCTCCAATGATATATATATATATATATATATATATATATATATATATATATATATATATATATAATTTATATATACATATATATATATATATATTCTATATATATATATATATATATAATATATATATATTTATATATATAAGCGAATACCAACACGAAAATGATAGTCAGAAATCCAAGCGCTCTCGTCATGACGTCTTAGTAAACACGAAAAGCGCTTGGATTTCTATCATTTCTGACTCTCATTTTCCTGTGGTATTCGCTTATTTAATGAAGTGACGTGCATCTACTGTGTTTTTTAAGCATATATATATATATCATATATATATATATATATATATATAATGATATATATATAATATATGTATATATATATATATATATTATATATATTATATATATATATAGTATATATATATATATGAACTATTTATTTTAACCATCTTATTAATTCTTTAGATCTAACTGACAAAATCAACTGCATTACAATCAATGCAGAATCACGGGTAATAAGTTTTTATGTATGTTCCTTGGGCACTAAAGTTCCCATTGATTCTGTATTGGAATACCTTAAAGACGAATTGCATAAATTTGATTTACCACTAGCAATTAGCCACGTCATAGAATCAATAAGATTATCCATATGTGATTGTGAATTTATTTTCAATGGGGAATATTTTCAAACAAACTTTTGGTATGACAATGGGAAACGTACTTCGCTTGTTCTTTGAAATTTATGTATAGCATTTTTTCCTCGCCTGTACATCCCTAAGATTTTCCATTTTCCTGTGACATGGTATGTTATGTCGATGATATTTTTTAGCAATCATACCCAACGATTTGTATGTAAATGATATAATGGCTCAGCTAAATGATCAAGTCCCTTCTATGAAATTTGTACCTGAGTCGGAGAAAGATGATTGCTTGCCTTTTTTGGACATTCATATTAAAAAGGAACCTTTTAATTGTAAATTCAGTATCTATAGGAAAAAGACAAATAGTTTCACACATGTACACAATTATTCAGGACATCACATAAATACAAAATGTGTTTTTTCATCAATGTTTTCTTTGAGTCTTGCAAATAGTCAGTCCTGAGGTTTTTTCATCAAGAATTTAAAAACATCAGAAAAATAGGAAGAGATTTGTGTTATCTATTAAGACCTATAAAAAAACGGAAAGAAAACCAGAAGTGCCCTCAGTCACCCTATATTTGTCACTTTTATTTGATTTGAGGCTGTAAACCCTTTTTTAAATTATTTGTTACAAATGTATCAACATATGATTACGTAAAAAAAACATGTTTATAAAAAAAAAAGCGCCCCCCCCAAAAAAAGATAGTAAAATATTCCATACAAAATTCCATGTATGGATTGCGATTTATTTTACTTAGGTCACACCAGCAAAGAATTAAACACCAGAATAAAACACACAAATACTCAGTAAGATCAGTTCAGACAAATAATGCTTTATTTTTTACATTTGAGTGAAAAATCACACGGAATACATTGGATACAAAGCCAAGTATTGTCACACAGTAACAAAACTATTTGAAGGAACTTGTTAGAATCTGTTTTGATGCAGTTATCCTGGGTGAATAATTTGAATGTAAGTCAAGGATTATTTTCTTTTGACCCAGTCATAAAACATATGCTCCAGAAAAAAAATGAAGGATAGAATAAACAAGATTACCAATAAGTAGATTTAAATTTTAATTTGATGACCGTTCTGTGACCTCCCAACATTTTTGTATTGTCTTATGAATTGTACCCACCAATTAAATAGGCCCTTGCTTCTGTATTTTCAATTGCTGTGACCATGTCTTTGTAATAAGACAAAAGTACTTACCATCTCCAGGGTTTCATTTTGCCTTTGTGGCTGTAACTTTGTTCATATATCATGGCTATCGCTCGATTCGAGTACGAATGCTCTGGGATGACATTACTGATGGGTTCTTATGACAACCAATTCTCGAGCCACATACTCTGTCATAATTGGGGCTGTGTTGTTAGGCGGGAGTGGAGTCTGTGGATAGACCTGACGAGCTTGTCTTGCAGCTCTATGGTTCTCCAGACGCTGCTTTTTGTTCTCTTCATAATTTTTTATTCAATTTTTTTCACTTTAACTCTCCAAGCAGATCGCTCCACTCCATAGCTCTCCCATGTTTTATAGTTAATGTCACATAGTTATAAGTTGTCTTTTAAGCTGTCTTTGAATCTCTTCCTTAGTTGCCAACATTTCGAGTCCCGTCACTTAGCTAGGAAGCGGGCTTTCGTGCCATTCTGACAACATGCCCTGCCCATCTCAACTGGCTTTTTATTATAACGGCCTCAATACTGAGGCAGTCAGCCTCTCCAAGAACACTTATGTTAGTGCGGCAGTCTTCCCAGTTGTTCTCAAGATGTTTCACAAGGACCACTGATGGAATTTCTCAAATGCTTTAACATGGCGTCTGTAAGTTCTCCAGGTTTTGGAGCCATAAAGAAGGGTAGGTAGGACTATTGCCTAATATATTTTATTTTTTTTTGGGGTTTAAGTTACACAAGTCATGATCATAAAAAATTTTCTTGCTCAGTTTTCCAAAAGCTGGGTTAGCACATCTTAGGCGATATTGAACTTCATCATCTATATTGGCATTTGAAGATAGATGACTGGCCAGGTATGGGAAGCGGTCTACAGTTTCTAGAGCTTCTCCATTAATTTCTATAGTAGGTGCAACTCATGGCTTCAGTTTGGGGTGGCTGATATAATACTTGGATTTTTCTGATATTGATGGCTAGTCCAAGACGAGAGTAAGCCTTTGCAAATGCATTCAGTATAATTTGCAGATCATTTTCAGTTTGAGCACAGACCGCATTGTCATCTGCATACTGAAGCTCAACAAAATCAGTAACATTGACTTTAGTTCTTGCCTTTAGCTGGTTGAGATTGAATATTCCTCCATCTGTTCTGTAATTGATGGAGATACCTGCAGGCAATTCATCTTGAAATATGGAAAACAAGGTAGGAGCAGCGACACAACCCTTTTTTATGCCTGACTTAACTTTGAAAGGTTCAGTTAAGCTACCATTAGCCATTACAGTCACCGACATATTATCATGTAGTAGCCTCAGGATCTTTATATGAATTTTGGTGGGCATCCATAGCTAGATAGTATCTCCCAGAGCAGCTCACGCTTGACAATGTCAAAAGCTTTAGTCAGTTCAATGAATTCCATGTAAAGGGTTTTTTGTTGTTCTCAAAATTTTTCTTGCAGCTGCCTCGCCGTGAAAACCATGAAAACCATGTCAGTTGCACCACGAGCAGGTCTGAAACTACACTGAGACTCAGGCATGATCTTCTCAGCTAGAGGTGTTAGTCTTGTTGTAAGAATTCTTGCTAAGGCCTTCCAGCTACTGTCAGGAGGGCAATTCCTTTGTAATTTCCACAAACTGATCGGTCCCCTTTTTTCTTATACATTGTGTTGATTATTCCATCTATGAGGTCATTTGGAATTTACTCATGCATCCAGATTTTTACAATTAGTTGGTGAATTTGACAATGTAAGGTTGGTCCTCCATATTTATATATTTCATCAGGAATGTTGTCGGGTCCCGCAGCTTTGTTGTTCGTCATAGAGAAGATAGCCAACTCCACTTCCTCTAGAATTGGTACCACTGCAAGTGTCATATCCAATGGGAGACGAGGAAGTTGTTGGAGTACATCCTCGTCTATCACAGGGTCTCTATTAAGTAGTTCTTTAAAATGTTCTTTCCAACAAGTCAGGATTTCATTATTGTTTTTAAGGAGTTGAGTGCCGTCTTGATTACATAAGGGTGCTAGCTCTTGGGAACTTGGCCCAAATATAGCTTTCATTTCTGTCAAAGAAGGATTGGAGCTCATTTGCTTTTCTCTGTCAACCACTTGTTTTTCATTTCCCTTGCGACATTTTGTATCTGAGCTTTTGCTGTGCGGTGTATTTTCTTCTTTGTTTCAGACTTTGGGTCATTCAGATGTTCAAACAGATATTTTCTGGCCTTTTGAATAAGATCTTAGATAGCTGCATCATTCTGATCAAACCAATCTTGATGAACATGTACTGATTACGGAATCCTTAAGTTTACTCCAGTGATCAACAATATTGGGTGGATAATCCTCTTCTAGTTTATAAGCGAGACATCACTGAAATTCAAGCTTATTTGGGTCGTTCTTAAGTGAATCAATGTTAAACTTCAGTCACTTTAGTGCATGCACGTTTCTCTTTTTAGTCAAGATCTTTATCCTAATACAAGAGTATACCAGGCGGTGGTCAGTCCAGATGTCTTCGGATCCTGTCACTGACCTTGTAAGTAATACATCTTTTCAATCACGAGATCTTACTATAATGTAATCTAAGAGATGCCAATGTTTAGATCTTGGATGTTGCCAGGCGCTTTTAAGTTCATTTTTCCGCCTAAAAAGAGTATTAGTTACTACCAGATCATGTTCTACACACTCCGAGAGTAGGAGTGTTCCATTTGCATTAATTTTGCCAACACCCTCTTTTCAAATGATACCTCTCCAGATGTCACTGTCTCGTCCTACTCTGGCATTAAAGTCACCTAAAAGGATAATTTTGTCTTCATTTGGGATAGCTGTGAGAGCTGTGTCTAAAGCGGCATAAAATAATTATTTTGTTTGATCCCTCTGCAAGAATGGTTGGGAGCGTAAGCACTGGATCACTGTGGCATGTTTATTTCCCTCAAGATTTAGTCTGAGTGTCATTAGGCGTTTGTTTATGCCACTTGGGTACTCTGTTAAATTGAAAAGCATGCAGTTTTTTACAGCAAAACCTACACCATGATGTCTTGATGTTCCAGATTCGTGTCCCTTCCAGAAGAATGTGTAGCCATCAACTTCTTCACACAGTTGTCCCTCACTGGCGATACGAGTCTCAGAAAGTGCCATTAATATATAATGTGAATGTCTAATTAACCGCCAGTTTAGTGAGTTGTGAAAATATGTTTAGTACCGTAATATTCTTATACATGACAGAGATATAAATATGTTAAGAGGTATTTCCAACTTTTGGAGTAGGGTCTTTTTGTGTTGCCTTTATACAGCCATGAAGTGTATTTGTTTCTTGTGAACTCAAACATATTGATTGATTTTACATATCTGTTTATCATACTTAAGATTATATCGTTATAGAAAATTGACTGTTACTTAATACTTTTTTGGCAAGGTTTTTGATCCACTAAGTATTTTCTAGTACTCGATATTTGAATTAAAATGGTTAAGCTAAAGTTTGAGATCTGAAATAACTCCTTCGAGAAAGACAGCTTAGTATAACGGAAAGCAGTTTGGATCCCACTGAGTTCGCCAAAGAAAAGCTAATAGAATTCGGAAACAATGCAAGTAGGACGACCCCCCCCCCCTCCCCGAGTCCCAAGGGCACCAGGCGGATAGTGTTTTCTCGTAAGATAAAAATAAGTCTCTTGTGTCGCACAGATCAAGAAAGTAAAGGTCAATTATAAGTTCAGCCACTAATTCTTCAATGTTAGGTGAAAAGCTTAAAGTTGAAGCACATAGAGCAGCCCTTGAAAGGAGCAAGAAGTGGTTAATGGAGAAACAGAGAATTGAATTGGAAAGGAACTTCCCGACTTTACGGATTAAGGGGCAGCTTATAAAACTTTTGATGCTATTTATAATCCAGTAGTTGAAAATGCTGCTCCAGGAAAAGGGAGTAGGCTCAATGATATGAGTAGCATTTTCAAAGACAACGCTTAAGATAATGTTTTAAAGACTGGTTTCACTTAATAAGAAATCATTAATGCCTAAGACTCAAACTAATTAGTTTAGTGGTGACTGTACTCAGTTACAGACATTTATGAAGTTATTTAATAGTAACATTTCTTCCAAACAGATTTCTTATGGAGATAAATTGTATTATTCAAGCCAATATACCTCAGGTAAACCATTAGATATAGTCAATTCTTGTATGTTGATGTCTGATGATAAGGGTACAAGGAAGCCAGGTTGCTTCTTGTAAAAATATGTGGTGATTCCGGAAAACAACTAATGCCTACATTGAAAAGGTGTTAGATTGGCCTGACACAAAACCAGAGAACACAAAGCAAATGGATTATTTTGCCATTTTGTTAACAAACTGCAAAATGCAGTATCAAATGTTGGTGATGGTACAGCTGAGGTAGAACACTTAAAAACAGTACAACAGATTGTCAGAAAACTGCCTTGTTACATTCAGGAACGTTGGTGTCATAGATTTCACCCCCTTACGATAATGAAAGGCAAGCAGAGTCAATGTTTCGCAGATTTTGGGTTTTCCTTCTTTGTTAGGAGGAAAAGGCTTGGAAATGCAAACAATACCTCATATAAACATGATCAATTCAGCAAAGGACAGAATACTGATAAGGTGCATCATGGAAGCAAGAAGAGGAGATGATCCTCTTGTAATGCTGTTTCTCTTATAGATATGAAGGGTCTCTAATATTGGTACTGTGGAGACAACTATTTTATGGATAACTGCAGGAAACTAAAGGATATGAGGTACAATGGAAGCTTTGAGATAACTATAGGCAAAACTGTCTTTTCAGATGTCTAAGCTATAGACACACTGCTAAAGTCTGCATGCATAAGTGAGCTTGTGAAGTTTGTGGTGGATATCACAATACCCTGATGCACAGAGTACATGATATTCCCAACCCTTCAACGAACGATTCAGAGGTGAGTGTATTTTCAAGCGCATTATTTCAGTCATGCAAATATGTTAGAATGAATATCTTTCCAGTAAGTCAGTAGTATTTGCAAGATGGCAAGTTCAGCATTTCTTGACTCTAGCAGCTTGCTTTTCCTGAGCAAAAGAATAAGGTTTTCGACAATTTTGCTGATCATGACCTGGTGTTAAGTGACTTGGATAAAATAATTTTTGAAGATTACAACAAGTTATGTAGTAAATAAAATTCCTGCAAGTACCAATGGTATCATTGACAACAATGAACTTTAAAGACTGGCTGCATCTTTCAAATATGGGATTGACTTGCTTGGGACTCTGATATCGAGATAATGATAGGAAATGACAAGCGACAATATTGGAACTTGGGAGATAATTCATAGTAGTGTAAAGAATGGACCTTATGTAGCGCTTACTATACTTGGATTTTATGTATGTGGGTTACCTATCAAAATAATTAGATTTCCTGTCAATCAAGTGAGTGAACGTTGCAAACATAACTTGGATGAAATTCGGATTAAAATTTATAATAGAGACTCCAAAGACTTGAACTGCACAAAGAGTTGGTTACCCAGCTGAGGACAGGAATGGTTAAATAAAGTTAATTATAGTTGCAAGCTCTTCCCAAACGAGCATTATAAAATTTCACCTCATTTTAGAGATAACCAATTAAACTTCCCTAAATTACAAGTTTAAGCATGACCAAATAAACTTCCTAAAATTAACAGTTTAAGCAGGAGTATTTTAAGTTTATTCTCAGATATGTTAAATTTAAGATATACAGAAAAATTTTCAAACAAAAGCAGAAACTGATATTCATTGGTACATACATCACTTTACAGTCTTTCATCCCTAAAAGCAAAAGATGTGTGTGGTTGGGACTGTGCCTCAAAAGTTCATGGTACCTCACTTAATGACCAATTGATTTCTGGACCTGATATGACAAGTAGTTCATTGAAAATTTTGGGTTTTATTTAGGCTCCGGTTGGGAAAATGTACATATATGGCTGCTATTACACATATATTTTATCACAAATGTTTGACCCAGTGTGTCTGACCGGGCACCGCTCCTAAATCCTTAATACTAGCCTTCGGGATTTCACTTAATTTTTACTGTCGCGGGTGTCTATGCCTCTTTGTTTTCAAAATGTATTGTTTTCTAAAAGGAATTACCTGTGACCACGTGTAGGGTGGTTGCTTTTATAATCTTTAATCGAGCCCATAGATATTTTTTCGTTCCTTTAAAATGATTTGGACCTTATCTTAATCCTGTATTTTCCGTTTCTATATGCTTACCTGTACTGTAAAGGGTCGTTAAGACCAAAAGATCTCGGCAGTTCTCGTTTTTTATCCTTCCTGGCATTACCCTTAATTTATACATAACATCAAGTTTTATATATTTCGTGATCAAGTTATTCATCATGAGGGCCACATTGACATTTACTTTCCTGTTTCCACTGCTGAGTTGCTTCGTAACCTCTTTCTCCAAGTCCCTATTGGAGGCCTACTTTACCGGAATTCACTTGAAATTCCTGAAAAAATACCTGGTGGAACAAGTATTACCTAAATCTTTGCTACCACGCGGCATAAGATACGACCAACATCCTTTTAAAGAATTTTCTTGAATTGTGTTAAAAAACGTCACATTGCTGCCGCTAAATCGTGGAAAAAGGAGAAATTTTAAGAATTGGAAAAAGCCCAATGTACAAGGCAGAGATATATGGAAAACTTCGTAGAACCACAGGCACATTGATTAGAAGACTGGATATAAAATTAAACAACCTTATCGACAACAGTGATTGGCCCAATAATGCTAGAAGTGATTGTGTAGTGAATTTATCAAGCAAACAAATAAGTGAAAATGCAGTGCGTACATTAGGTTTTGATTTGTCGTTCTTCATTTGCAACAAAACTTCAGCTTTTCTAATAGCGACATCTCTATAAAAGTTTGAAAAATACTATGACCTACCACAAAACTATTTAGACATTATCAAAGTCATCACATATAGTGCTACATATGCCTATCATGAAAATAATTTCCCGGCTCGTTACAGAAAAGGTTTAAAAGAATTGAAGAATGATACTAGCTTACACATTACTAAGGCCGATAAATCAAATAGTTTAGTAGTTCTGGACGAAATTGACTGCATATCACGCATGCATACTTTACTAGAATATTTAAGTAATAAACTTGTTTTGCATGAATTACCTATATCCGTTAGTCACATAATTTCATTGATTAAGTTCTGTATTTATAATTGCATATTTACTTTTAATGGAGAATATTACCAACAAATATTGGCAATGACCATGGGTAACACTTATCACCTGTCCTTTCAAACTTATATATGTGATTTTTTGAAAGACACACCTCCCGAGTATCACATTTATCCCCTTAAAATGGTTCACATATATAGTCTTACCTGTTGGTATCGATGTAAAAAGATCTATTGTCTAAATTGAAAAATTTAGTGCCATCCATAAGAGTCCACTTGTGAAAATTGAAAATAACTGTCATCCCTTTCCTAGATCTATTAATAGATAGAGTCTTTCCAATGTAAATTCAGTATTTATTGGAAACCCACAAATAATTTAACATATGTACATTTTTATTCTGACCACCATCTTCATATCAAAAATTTATAAATTTGACCAAGAAATAGAATACATAAAAAAACATAGGAAATTATTTCTGCTACCCACCTCATATAATTGATTTATGTTATCAAAAAACTCACAAAAAGTTTTAGTGTTGTTAATAATGAAAAAGAAACCCCTAAAAATGTACTTAGCTTGCCTTACTTTCGTGTATTTAAACCATAAAATCAATATCTAAATCTTCTAAGGTTAATGTTGTGTTCTCTTATGACAGTACCATTAAAGGTATGCTAATTAAGAATAGTCCCGTAACAAACAAAGACATCATTTACAAACTTCCTTGTAAGGATTGCCCGCCTTTTTATGTCGTCATTCAAGCAAAAATTTAGATGTATGAATTAAGGAGCATATGTATTCAATTAGAACAGCCCTGACTTCAAATTCACTATTCATCCATCTGAGCGAAAAATCTCATTGTATAAACTGGGGTGATAGCTCTGTAATTGCTAGGGCTAATGATTATGTGTCAAGAAATTTACTGGGATCAGCAATTATACAAATGACTAATAAAATAAACCTATATCTTAGTCTGGCATTGTACAATTTGGACCCATGTATTTGTAAAATGGTTATGAAGGACTTTTAAATAAATGAATAAACTACTAATTAATTAGTCCCACATGTTTTTAGTTCTTATTATTTTTATTTCTCTCTCTCTCATGTTCGCTATATTTATATCTTATGTTCGTTTCTCACTCATTGTTTGAACATTTTGTAAATTTCATGTTACTAATACAAAGTGTATTGTTTTTTCGAATTAAATTACCTTTGACTAGTGTGTCATACTGTACCGCTCCTAAATCCTTAATCTAGCCTTTGGGATTTCACTTAATTTGTACTGTCTGGTCATATATGCCTCTTTATTTTCAAAATGTGTTTTCTGGCTAAATTGCCTGTGACCACATGTGGGTGGCTGTTTTTATAATCTTTAATCTAACCCACGGGCATTTTTATGTTTCTTTAAAGTGAATAGAACCTTATGTTAATCCTGTATTGTCTGTTTGTATACCGGGTGTTTCGAAATTAGAGCCCCTCCCCCTCCACAGAACAAATGGAAAGTTATGAAGTTTTTTGCTATAGCCTATCTCCAAGTAAGCTATTTTTCATTTTACATTTCTTGTATTTTCAGATTGAGTGACGGAGTTAGATACAGCCAGGGCTAACGACTTGGAGGAAATCAGATGGATTGACTGAATCCTGGCTATAACCTTCAGAGAGGCCAGGAATGCTGGAGCATCCTTCATTTCACATTCCTGGATAGCTAAATACATTAAAAGAGATGAATCCTTTGTTAAAAGAAACTGGAACTAAAATTCATATGACTGTCATCACAAAAAGAGTGAGAATCTTGGAAGGCCTGAAGTCCTTACTCAGGAGTCAAAAGACATCACAGCTGAGGCAGTGGGTAGACCAAGAAAGTCTTTACGTAAATTGGCGCTTGAGCTAGAAACAAAAAGGGGAAAGAAGAGAAGTTATAGTGCGGTACATCATGAGTTGAAAAAATCGGTTATCAAGCCATTTCATGTTATAAGCAAGCCCAACATCACTCAGCAACAGAGAGAAAACTGTGCATGATTTTGTGGTTCATTTCTTAAAGATTGGGATGAAGCTGACTTTCTCCATGTTGACACATCAGATGAATTCTTCATTTACACAGTAGTCAGGAAGCCAAATCATAAAAATGACATTGTTTTGGGCCTGCCAAAGTTGGGGATGATATCATGTGATGACGTGCGCTATTGCCCAAGTTGTGAAATTTCCTGAATGGTTGGGAACTTGTGTCTGTTTCATAGCCAAACAGTTAATGTGGATCATCAAAGAAAAAGCAGACATGGAATGGCAACTTCAGAGAAACTGTGCTAACTGGTGGCATATTTCCTTTCATCAAAGATCCTGAAAATGTGTTATCTGTTGAAGAAGTCGCATTTTTGCATGATAAGGCACCATGCTTCAAGGCTCTTCAGACACAAGACCTGCTTTGAAACAGTGGTATCGATTTCTCCTCATCCAGTGAATTTCCAGGTAGCTCCCCTGGCCTTAATATGTGTGAAAAAAGATTGGTAGTATCATAAAGGTTTTGTGTTGAAGAGTTTCACAGTGAAACTATGATGGTATACCAAGCCTCAACGACCCGCGAAGAGAGGTGACTGAAGTGCTCAGGGATATGGAGTTTTATCTCAGCTTTTTTGCGATTTGCTGAAATCATACTCCTGAAGAATGCAGCAGGCTGAGGTACAGGCAGATGGAGACCACACAAAATATTAAATACTCAAAGACAAACTTCAATAAATACCTGTCCCTGAATTACTTTTGTTTTTTGTCCATATCAATTTTAGTTTAAGCAATAGAGGGTGGGGAATGGGGGGGGGGGGGGCGCTCTAACTTCGAAACACCCTGTATGCTTACCTGTACTGGTTTTTTTTTTTTTCGTCAGTCTTGCCTTAATTAAAGGGTCGCTAGGACCAAAAGATCTCAGTTCTTGTTTATCATTTTCCTCCGGGGCATTACTCCTAATATATATAATATATATATATAATAATATATATATATATATATATATATAATATACGTATATATATATATATATATATATGTATATATATATATATATATCTATATATATATATCTATATATATATATATATATATATATATATATATATATATATATATATATATATATATATTTATACATATATATATATATCTATATATATATATATATATATATATATATATATATATATATTTATTTATATATATAGGTGTGTGTATGTATTTGTGTGTGTGGAGGGGTCATTTTTAGGTATATGAAATAGCTAAAAACTTCGGTGAAGGGGATATATAGTTGAAAAATAACAACAAAGGAACATGAAGATACTTAAATTGGAAAAAGGTATCCAAAATAGGTAGTCAGAGAATAAATATAACTAGAAAAAAATAATAAACAATAGTGAACACAAAAATAAAACAAAAACAAAATGATTGTCTTATCTAAACATCTTTAGTTCTGAAATGTTGGCTTTTAAAACACTAAAAAAAGTATCAGTACGCCTAAAATGTAAGAATACGCTTCCTTCCGACAGAATATATAGCATATTTTATTTTTCCTCTTCAAGCAACTGTAAAGAAAAAAATAATCGTGTCCTGTTGGATTCTTTTCACAAGATCAAAGGAAGCTAAAACCTTTGGTGATGAAGGGCAACTGTGTGTTGCAAAAGGATTAGAGTTCTGAAGGAATCCTGGAAATGCAGAATGTCACTGGCATGTAAATATTTCTTCTCTCTCGGTGTTTGTTTTTCTTATTCTTTGTGGCATCGGTTTCATCGTTTTCTTCCATCCTTTTCTTTTTCTTACTTCTAGTAAATAAATTCGAAAGAAAGTCAGCATCCAGATCGACAGGTCACCTTTTTCGCAAATCGAAATGGCCAATGATTCCAGCTCCTCTTTACTTCCTTCTTGGGTGACTGTTTTTGGGTGTCCCTACCTCTTCCATTCCCACTTTCTGCGTTCCTCTCACCTCTGGACTGAAAGCGCAGCTGAATGTGGCCGAGGTTCTTTGAGTGTCAAGGACTTTCAAATACTTGACGTTGACCGGGCAGCGATTGTGTGTTTGATTATTACGTAGAGCCGGGATATTTATTTTCGTTTTGCCATTCTTTGTTGCAAGATTTGGTTTTATTATCATTGCAATACTATTGTACTGATAAGGTAACATCTCTCTCTCTCTCTCTCTCTCTCTCTCTCTCTCTCTCTCTCTCTCCATAAAAATTAGGATGCGAACATTTAACAAAGGGAAATGGAAAAGAGAAATAAAAAAAATATATAATCGAAATAAATTGCGATGATATTTAAGTCTTGAAGTAAACAAGATCTCGAAAAATGGTTATAATAACAAGCGTAATTTTGAATGACAAATGAACACTACATGAATGAAAGAAGTGAGACAAAACCACAAAACATTCCGGCAGTCTATCTTTTATGATAGTAAAAATCAAGTGGATCTTTCTAGTTTCTCCGGGTGGGGGCAGGGTAGGTATTGGATCGGGAGGGTAAGGGAGACATGACACCTCCACCCTCCTCCTGCAATCCATATAAACAGTTATTTAACGACGAAGGACCCAGTTCATAACTGGCAGCCGCGTTTAGCAGTGTCCTTCAACTACCCCTTCTGAGCTGCGCAGTGTAGCGTGTTATCTCGCTGTTATGAAATAAGAGCAAAAGATTAAGGAAGGGTGAAAAGGATGTGTAACAAGCAGTTAAAAGATAACAGAAAGTCGTTAGTGCAAATTTTCATCAGTCGTTTTTTTTCAAATGTGGGAGGATGTGCAAAAAGGCTTTTCGGTCGGTCACCCGATGATCATATAAAGAAAAAGAAAAAAAAAGAAGAGAGAGAGAGAGAGAGATGAGAAAGAGGAGAGAGAAGAATGTTCATGTGAACTCTCGAAATTCCTTTAGACATATCACTGTGGACTCGGATCCTTTAGTGAAGGTAAACACAGAAGAAATTGTTTTCGCGAAGCAAACGAATCTTGGGAACCGACGTTTGTAAATATTACACAGACTGTAAAACAATCTTGGGAATTCAGCAAGTTGTGACTTTTAAAATTCAAATGTATGTTTTTGATCTACTGTAATGTGTAACATTTTCTCCCATTTGCATTTCCCACCTTCTCATACAATACGAATAATGGCAGATTTTTAAATGATCGGCGTTATTCGGAAAATGAAATGATGCCTTTTTCTCTTTTCATTTTCCTTCTTCTTCCTCTTTTGAGCTTTTGAAAGAGATTGACGACGCGAATTTCCGACTGTAAAGTCCGTTTCTCATTATGTCTCGTAGTTTGCTTCTCTACATCTATCTACCTCGTCGCTTTTCCTCCTATTTCAGCCTGGGGTCGTTCTCCTCTTTTCAGGTAAAGCATCGACTGAAAAGCGACCGAGATTCTGCTGCTGTAGCTATTTATTTTCATTTGGTTTTCCGGGCAGTTGCTTCAAGGGAGCACTGTCTCCATTCATTCTCTTTGACTCGTTTGCTGTAAGCTTTCCTCTCAAAGGAATGTCAATGGCTGGTCGGAAGAATATCGTCGCCCATCTTTCTCATAACGGATTAGTTCTCTGCCCCCCCCCCCAGGATGGGGGGGTAGGAGGGGGGCCACTTACCAAAGTTCAAAGGTGTTTTTTCATAACATACGAACACAAGATATATACATACATACAGATAATAATTATATATATATCTATATATATTATATTAATATATTATAATAATTATATATAGATTCTTCTCGCTCTCTCTCTCTCTCTCTATCTCTCCTCTCTCTCTATATATATCCCATATATATATATATATATAGTATATCATATATATATATTTATATCTATCTATCTATCTATCTATCTATCTATTCTCTACTATATATATATATATAATATATATATCTATAGTATATATATATATATATGTGGTAATTCTGAAGAAAATTAGCTTCCCATACGCTTTAACATTTCGATGACCGTCGAAATAGCGAGAGAGAAGAGCGAAAGGAATTCGAAACAGACTGAATGGTTTCTGTAGAGAGGGTGACAGGACTCATTGCTTAAATGTCAAAGGTGAAGTTTTATACAAAACATTCCGAAATGCTTTGGCATAAAATGATGGTCATGAAAAGGAATACTAAAAAGATGAATTCTTTTCACTTTTTTCAGATGCTCTCCAATTTTTTTGAAAAATTTGCAAATAATTTTTTTTGTCCAGATTTACTGTATCAAAAACCCGGATTTTGCTTGTACCTTCCTCGAAATCTTCAGCAAACGACTTTGAGAAATTTCTTGACACATTAGGCTGATATTAAATACTTCCAAACTGCATGAATTCTTTTCATTCTTACGTTTTGTTTTTCTAAATTTCAGAGAGAGAGAGAGAGAGAGAGAGAGAGAGAGAGAGGATTATTGTTGATGCATTACCGAGTGCTCCATCATCTTTTACAGGGAATCTTAAGTGAAAGGCTTTGAGGTGATCTAAGAGTTCCCTTTCCCATAAACATGAAAGCGTCTTCTGTCAAAAGACAAACGGTGATGCCAGACTTTAAAATCGGTTGACGACATCCGTGTAGAGGAGAACATTGACCATTTTTCAACTTTCCGGTTTGAAATCTGATGCTGTACTTGTCAGAGACGTTCTAAATCAACCTCTCTGAAATATCTTTCAGCTGGAATAGTAGCACTTGACAATGACTAATGAATCTTTATTGCTCACATGATTACGATATTTAGTTGGTGATTGTGTGTGTCATGTAACTTGTTGTAATTGTGTGAGTTTAAGTATATCTTACATTACACAAACTGTTTAAATAAGACTTCCTTAATTAATATACATAAACAAATGATAAAAATAATTCTGTCATTCAGTCTCTAATTCTCTTCTGGAGCTTTATTGGAGATGAAAGAAATATCAGTTGGCAAAATAACAAGATATATTAACTAGCACAATGACAATCTTTGTAATAAGTAAATATCAATGATTTATGGAATTATATTTTCTACCCAGTGTAGAGTCAAAAATGGAAGACCAAATGCCCTAATATTAATACAACTAAGTCAGAAGAAAACAAGGGAGATTAATGAAAGGAAACGGTAGACTTACCTTTGTGAGAAATAACACCAGTAGGGCAAAGCCAACAATACATAAAATTTAATGTGGGAC
Source organism: Macrobrachium nipponense (assembly GCF_015104395.2). NCBI lineage: Eukaryota > Metazoa > Arthropoda > Malacostraca > Decapoda > Palaemonidae > Macrobrachium > Macrobrachium nipponense. The sequence goes on along the minus strand of NC_087221.1, from coordinate 1,795,520 downwards.
GAGAGGCTTAACGGATGCTATGAGGCCATTTGAGAGGACGAGGGCATTACTGCTTGATTTCAGCAGAATATTAGCAGAAGTAATACCTACAGGAGAGAGAGAGAGAGAGAGAGAGAGAGAGAGAGAGAGAGAGAGAGAGAGAGAATCAGTTGCCCCGAGAAGAAAGAGGATCTAGAGAAAAGTCAAAGAGAGAGGATGGAGAGAAAGGGCCGTCATTGGGTCAACGATTATATCTCGAAGTGCGGGAGGGAACTGCCATCGGTAACTTACCATAGAGATGGTAATTAGTATAGCCACAGTGTATGTTGGAGGCGTTAATTTCTCCAAAGATTTTTTTAAGGTCACAAACAGTAAAGGTCATTGTAATCTCATGCATTCTTGATGAACTGTTCTCCAGAATCATTTGAACAAACCCTAATTGATAGAGGGAACTTGCTGACTCCTTCATGCCCATTCAGGAGCTGCACCATAATAATCAAGATTAACAAGAAAAAAAGACCCGAAGTTTCTTGGGTGCAATTGAAACTCAGCTACGGTCCGGTGGTGGCCTGTGTTGAGAGAGAGAGAGAGAGAGAGAGAGAGAGAGAGAGAGAGAGAGAGAGATAATCATGTCATAAATTTTTCTTGTCCCATAAGAAAATCAAGGCTAGGCAACAATGGACCTAGTAGCAACAAAGAGTTAACAAACAATATGAGAGTTGATAATAGGCTTAAGCAAAATCACTTTCATGAAAATTATATCAATCACCAACTAAAAGTGCTGCATAGATTTAGATAAAAAAAATCATACAAAAAGAAGGCAAGCTTTATAAACAGATTAATGAAAATGTTTGTATTCAAAGTCAGTTGATAATAAACCAAACCATTTTCATTTCAGAAATATTGAACTGGGTATCTCTCTCTCTCTCTCTCTCTCTCTCTCTCTCTCTCTCTCTCTCTCTCTCTCTCTTACATAATTTCAATTCCAAAATAGGCTAAGCCAACTAAAATACTCTTCTATTGATAGCTATAGCAAATAAACAACATTTGCCTGGAGTTATTTCCGTAATAAAGTACATGTGTTGAGTAGGCAGGCAGAGCAGCATCTTTCAATCCGTGTGCATTTTTAGGATGATAATCTAAAAGTATATATAGGTCTAAGGCTTTCTTCAATTTTCATCAGGGACAAAAGGAATGGAGCATATTCTTGCATTCTTCACGTTCAGATCACCTTTTCTTTTGCACAGATTAACCTAAGTTTTGCAAAGAGATGGATTTTTTGGAAATTTGTAAAATGAAATGTCTTTCTCTTGGCGATGGCAATCATGATTATTGCAAACAAACATACCACCATCTTTGTTGCCCCTTATCAACTGATTGAAATGTTAAAAGATCGGCGAATTCTCTCCAAAATGGTATGAGTTATTGAACCTCTTGCCACTTACTTAGCTGGTTTTCAAGCGACGTCACTGCGAGGGAAAACACCAACCTTGTTCTCTCACGAAATCACCTTACTCTTCTTCCACCTTGAACCTACTAACCATTTCAAGCCTGTTGCATAGGTTTTCTTGAATATATTTTTATATACCAGCTGTATCTTCTTTATAGTTTGGCACAGTACATTTTAGACCCTCCCGAAATTTTGGGCAATATAATGAAGTACTAGATTTTATTGATTAAGGCAGTTTACTCCTGAACTTTTTCAATTTCTTAACATTCGTTGTAGATATCCGAACACCTGTCCTTGGCTTAGGCCCTCGACTTTAGCTAAAGAGTTGGGAGAGAAGCCCCGCCCACTCGTTTCTCTCTATTTCAAGCTTATGAATGGAAAAGTGTACTACGATATAGCTTTTTACATGTTGAATAACCGACAGTAACCTTTTCCTGTGCAGTATCTTTCATATAGTCATTTATATGTTTTTATATATCATGTATGTTTTTTATCTACATAAAAATGGTGTGGTAGTGGGCAAATTTTGATTGTTAGATATTCCAGATGTAAGGCAATGATTCTCCTCTGTTAGCATGGTATGGTATGGCTCATTGTCTATGACCAGGACCGATGGCTCAGGACGCGATGGTAAATGTAGCAATGTCAGCCATCGGAGGAAAAACTAGCCATTCATCACCCCATGGTCGTCGCTACTGGTGTTTTTTGTGGAGAACCAAAGAACAATATTCTCAAGAAATTCTTCCACAGAATTCTATAATTGTCAATTTCATAAAAGACTTTTAAAATAATTCAATCATGCTCGATGTGACGTCAGAAGCGCAGATACAGCGGGGAAAGTCTGACTGCCTCCGCTTCCGACGTCACATTAAACACAGTTCATCACCGTGTGGACGGTACTTTAGAGATGACCCCTTATCTTTTTAGAGAAATTCTTAGCCCATTGGCTACCTTTTCTGCATTATATCACTGGATAGTACAGTTAGTATAGCACAGGTCTCGTAATTCTCCGGGCCAGCGTTCGCCTTCTCGTCAAGAGGGGAAAAGTGAGACTGTCTGTCTGCTAGTGGTTGGGTGGTTGCTGCCATGAGTGACGCCATGGTAAGTACTCGGCTGACTGAAACTTCTGACTTTGACTTTACCTTCATATGCAGCGAACAGCCATAATGCAAGTGCTTTTTGGCATCCACGATGACAATAGCGCAACATGTTTGTCATAGCTGTTACAGGTGACTTCACGACAAAATAAACACCTGAAAACCAGGAAACTGCTGCCCTTTTGATTTTTTGTCGGTCCACTCATCTGTATCTATATATTGTAAGTGTGCCATAAGGGTAAAATAATCTCTCGAAATAATGAAATGCAGATAAACTTTAATATGTAAAAGATTTTTTATATGAAATAAGTAAGAAGCCATATGGTAGTATACTCTTCCATTCGTAAATTTGAGACCAAAGTCTTTGTTTGAGAGAGAGAGAGAAACGAGTGGGTGGGGCTTCTTTCCCAACTCTTTAGCTAAGCCAAGGACAGGTGTTCGGATATCGACACCGAATGTTGAGGAGATTGAAAAAGTTCAAGAGTAAATGGCCCTAAACAATAAAATCTGGTACTTCATTATATTGTCCAAAATTACAGGAGAGTCTGAAACATGTTATGTCAAAATATCAAAGAGCTTCAAATGCTTAGTAGTGTATGCACAGATATTTATCGAATGGCAGTTGGAGTTATTCGTCTGTGGTTATATATAAAGATAATTCCTCTCTTGAATGTGCTTAACTGTCATAATGGAAGGATGAGTGTTGACTTGAAGAAACAAAGACCTCGCTTATTTCATTGTTATTTTCTATTTGATTTTACAAGAAATATATTGAAATATGTTACGTTACTGAAACGAATAATCAAACAGTCTACGATTGTACTGATAAAAGAATGTTTTCAAATATAAAATGAAAAATACAGAAAACAGTAAATAAAAGAGTCATTAATAAATTATTGTGCACCCTAGGGAAGGTAGGCAATTAAATAATACTGATTTAAATCATGAAATAGTTTTTATTCTGATATGAAATGTCATTCTATTTTAAAATGTAACAAACTACAGCCACTTATCTTTATGAAAATTATATAATTTTAAGTATTTTGATCCTATAATTTATTTTTTAAATGTGGGTTATTAAACTTAAAAAAGCATCGTCTCCAAGGTAGTACCTACTTTCAGGGTATATATAAGCATATGTATATATATATATATATATATATATATATATATATATATATATATATATATATATATATATATATATATCAAACAAAGCTGATAAATAATTGAAGTCGAGCAAGAAAACAATAGACTGTTATTTATTTTAATATAAAACCTTTTTGAGTATAAATTAAACTTTGGCCTTTTGAATCTATTTCATCTCCTACATAAACTTCCGTGTCCGCATTTTACCCATATTTTTTATGATGCTCAAATTCCTTTTTACTTATTCCATGAACATTTAGTGAAACATCAAACACTGTTGTGACCGAAATGATGTTATTCACCGTTTCCCAATAATGAACCGGAACCATGACAATGAAATCATGGATAGATTTGAGGTTATATAGTTGGTATATTTACGCCAATCATCGATCGTTGGGTGCTTTTTCTCTTTAAAAAGAAAATATGACTTGCCTTTTTTTTCAAAGATATGTCTAAGGATAGTTGTGCGGGGGAGTATTTTCAACGTTGATATAAAAGAAATAGAGCACGCGTATGAAAATGTGATAATGAACTAGTATTTGGAAATATACATATTGTTAAATACCACCAATCCTGGGAGGTCACTATTCCATAAACAGGAAGTCTCAAAGGGCAACAACGCTTACAACTTAATTAATAAGACTGGATGGATTGGCAGATATAAACAGTAGAGTAGTCTAAAACAGAATGCTTTAGAGGTAAGGATTTTAAAATAGACTCAGATGAAAACAATTAAGCGCAATAATTTCTTAATAGGGGTATCAAGAAGAGTGAATTATATAAGGAACACTGCCAGTCTCTGTGGCACTTTAAGTTTGCGCTAGATCACAAACAAAAAACAATACGAGTGTCAATTAGCAAGTAAATAACACTACAACTAAAATCAGTACTAAGTATTAAGAACTCAAGTAGCTTAAAAGATATCACAATATACAGTCGTAAGACTCTACAGCGAATGATTATCATTTTGGCACTGCAGATATGGCAACCCTGGATCTTCCTGGCGGTTAGACTTGAGCTGGTTCTGCTGGAGTCTGTGAATGCGGGGCACACAACGGAGGGCTCTGCAAGATGTACACAAGAGTTCGAGATTGTGCAATGCTTACAGCAACAATAGCACTATCATACTGACATATGCCAAAACAGTAATTTATTCAACTAGTTATTGCATAATGGGGGCGAGAACATATATTAAGAAAGGAAACATACCATTCCGGGGGTCAGTACTAAGGAATTCTGGGAATTGGGACACTGGGAATTTGACAGCAAAGAGGATCTAAGTGCAAGATAAAAGAAGTGAATATTGGCAACAAACTGGTATTTCCTTACCTTATCTCCTTAGAGTGACTGTTGTAAGGGCCTGAGGGTGTGTCAGTTGGGCCTGCGGGGCTATACCAAAGGGTCATGGGAAAACTAGATTCTTTCACTGGGAGCCAAATAATAGGATATCAGGTAGGAGGAGCTCGGCAGGAGCTCAACTTGAAGTGGTAGCTGTGTGCTACTAGCTGGGTGGTAACCCAAAGGAGCATAAACGGCCTCCGTCATGTCCTTGGATAGAGTGAGGTACTCTCGGGCAAGGCAAGGGAAAGCAGAGGTCAGGAGCTTAGTGAGCAGGAGGGTCAGGGCACTGGCACTCGAATGGCACTGTGGGAGAGCGAACTTCTTGTATGGCACGAGACTATAGGAGGAGGTTGACCTTAACAGGGGTCATGTCCGGGACTCAGTTGGCCAAGGTCTCTAGCCCTGAACATTCGAATATCAAGAACCATACAAAAAATCTGCAAAATGCAAAACGAAAAAGACGATTTTTGCATCATAGGCCAAACAAGAGACCCCCAGGAACTACCCATTTTAGAGTCTTGCTCATTAAGCAGCTGGTTCCTTAGTTGAATACCCAAAACTTCTCCATCCAACTGTACCTTATCTAACGTGTTTCCTTTAAGGTTTTCTCGTGTCCTTCAGTCTTCCTTTCTCTTAACTTACGGTTGCCGTCGGTTTTAGCTTTTGAATATTGTTTTGTAATTGTAAATATTTTTTTAAATTTTAGTCTTTTGACTGTTTTAGTAAATTTAAGATTGTTTTATAATTTTATAATATCCCCAGAAGCTGTATTAAATGTGTTATTAGGAAATGTAGGAATAAAGGAGAATGTAAAAGATTCATTGGCATGCTTCCTTGAAATTCAACCCTGCACCCTTGATTTTGCTGCATACCTCGTTGCTTTACCTGTCCCTTTACTCCAACCACTGACTCACAACAAGTACACATTAATAAACTCGGCCTCCTTTAAAGATGACATTATTACGCAGGATCTGTTCATGGCGAGCTTTGACGTGGAATCTCTGTTTACAAATGTTCCCGTTGTCGAGACTATCAACATAATTTTAGACAGGCTATTTCCCACTGACGATTGCTTGTTCAACAATTTTAATAGAACTCAATTTAAGTTGCTTTAGAATTAGCCGTGCTGGACACGCCCTTTGTTTTTAATAATACGGTTTTTAAGCAGACTGAGGGGATGGCCATGGGAAGCCCCCTGTCCTACTTTTGTTAACATGTTTATGTGCTCCCTGGAGAAGCGAGCTCTAGATATATGTCCTCCTAATTTCCAGTGACTCTTTTATAGACTCTACATAGATGACACTTCCGCCTTGTTCAGATGTAATAACCATGCTGATACCTTTCTTGAGTATTTAAACAACCAACACCATAACAATTAAATTTACGGTTGAAACAGAAACTAAAATTCACTTCCGTTCCTTTGATGTGAGGATATCCAAGGACGAGCATAGCTTTCATACTGGTATATATAGAAATAGCCCCTTTACTAGCCTGGGGACCAATTTTTATAGCTCATGTTTTTTAACTTTAAAATTAATTCCGTTGTCTACTCTCCTCCATAGAGCCATCAATCTGACATCAAGTCGGTCTACTATTCATACTGAAGTGACTTTCCTTGTGATTACTTTAAGGATAATTATTTCCCTCCAGCAATTTTTCATAGATCCCTTAATAAGCTACTTAACCTGAAATTCAATCCATACCAAATAGTCCATAGTTTCCCCTAGCTCCGTATGTTTGCTAGATTTCCCTTTCTACATAATAATAATTTAGGAAAAATTGCATCAACCTATTCAATGAGCAATAACCTGCCCTTAATTTAAAACTAATTCCCATAAACCCACGAAATATCGACTCACCCTTCCAAGTTCCAAGGATAAGGATATCAGTAACCCCTGTTTGTCTCCGGTGTCATTTATAAGTATAATTGCCCCAGATGTGATCTCGGCACTTGCATCGTTGCACCAGGAGGCTGCTAAAAGTCCGAATTTCGCCTCTTCAGGGAATTGCTAAAGAACGGGTTGTCGACTGTCAAATCCAGAACAATCTAACTTAAGAAATCACAGTAAAAGTTGCAAAACAGTCATTTTTAATATTTTAGAAGGAACCCGACACATAGACGAACCTAAACCACCCTTGAATCAATAATGATTGAGGTAACTGTACCTACTCTTAACCACCGATCATCTTCCGCCCTACTGTTTATTGCCTAATTACCTGTTGCTTTGTTTACACTCACACCCCGCCCTCCCCATAACAATTTCGTTTTCCTGTCAGTTCTCCTTACGCTACCGCTGTGGGAAGGTGTCTTGTTCGTTCTATTATTATTATTATTATTATTATTATTATTATTATTATTATTATTATATTATTATTATTAGTTTAATTAATTTTTTTTTCTCTGTATTCGCTCCTAGCCCTTTCACTGTTATTCTGTGTTTCTGTTTTTCTTAATTTATTAAAAAAGTTTTAGTTATGGTGTGGTAAACATTGAGAGTATCTTTTACTTATACGCAATTGGTGTGTAATCGTTTCAGCCTGGACAAATGTATCAAGCTGATATGAAACGTCGGCGCTAAATAAATGGATTAAAGACAGAACGCGTCTGCCTACTCCGATATGTTTATCCTTGAGTAATTGCTCCTGTCTTCATAAATATATATATATATATATATATATATATATATATATATAGATAATATATATATATATATATATATATATATATATATCTATATATATCTATATATATCTATATTCTATATATCTAATATATATATATATATATATATATATATATATATATATATATATATATATATATATATATATATATGAGTTTTTATCGCATCACCGTGATTCAGATACATGCATTAAGCTACAAATGTCCGTTCTACCTAGCAATTAATATATTTCCACAAAAATTCATATGGCTTCATGTAGCAAATGTCCGACTTTGTTAGCATGGCAGAGGTGGGTGGATATTGATTCTAATTACAAATACCTGACTTGTTGGCCAACTCGGAAAAGACGTCACTGAAGTCCTGATTTCCCATCTGTGAATACGAGACTATTACCAACTAAAAAAAAACCCTTTCGGCTATGTTACAGACAGATCCGCTCAGGTTGTTTATTATAAAAAAACAAAAGGATTTCAACCAACCACGTTGAAACTTGTGGGTACGAATATAGAAAGAAACTCAAACAGAACAGAACTTTATTTATAAGCTTATTAACAAAGATAAATGCAGAATGGTTTCTCCTATTTACATAACATTAAAGCTGACAATATGTAAAATGGGGAAACAGTGCGGTAATGAAATACTTGCTGTCCAGTTTTGCAGCTGCCGAAATCGGTGCTTACAGCGAAGGCATCGCAAAAGGGGACAGTAGAAACTTCAGACAGCTTCTTGACTTCGTACTGCAGGAAGAAATGCCTTAGTTTTGAAACTCGAAGGGCGGGTTACTTCTCAAAACCACTTGTAGGACTGTTCTTCTCTGAAAGGGGTTGCTCAACGTCGAGATATCTCTCTCTCTCACTCTCTCCGACAACATATATTATATATTATATATTATATATAATAATATATATATATTATAATATATATATTATATATATATATATATTATATATATCTATATATATATATAATATATATTAATCATATCGCCTCCTCTCTCTCTCTCTCCTCTCTCTCTCTCCTCTCTCTCTTATCTCTCTCTATATATATATATATATGTATATATATATATATATATATATATATATATATATATATTATTATATAATATGTTATATATAATGTTAGTCAAAGTGTGAAATTAGCCATTTCATGTAATGCCTGGAAATTTCAGTCGTTTTACGAAAAGACCATTTCACTCGGTCATTTCGTGAAACGACTAAAATATTCATCTATTACGTGAAATGGCTGGAAAATTGGTGTCCTCATTACACAACCTCGCTGAAACTTTTGAGGGAGGGAGGGATGGAGTGTTTATTCATAGCCTTATTATTATTTCTATTCTTATTTATTGATTTTCTCTTTGTTGTTGTTGTTGTTGACAAAGCTTTTTTTCACATATTCTTTCTTTCTTTCTTTTTTTCCTTTTTTTGAATTTAGAACTTTTTTTTATAATTCTGACCTTTTTTTTTTTTATTCTGGCCTTTTTTTGTTTTCTTTTTTTAATTCTGATTTTTTTTATTTTCTTTATTTTTTTATTCTGATAATCTTTTTTTATTTATGTGCTTTTTAAAATCACATTTACAAGTATGTTAAAATAATCATATAACACATATACACATTTATTTCGTTGAATGTCTTAAAATGATTAAAATGATTAAAATAATTATAAGCCTTTTTGAGCATTTACTGAACGAATTAAGTCATTTGGTTTACTTATTAGAATAATTAAAATAATCATAAAACACTTTTGAACATTTCGCTGAACTACGTTACTTATTTGTTTGTACAGTTAGAAATAAATTCAAGTAGTCAAAATTATAAAACACATTTGAACATTCTGTTGAACAGATTTACTTAGTCATTTGTTTGCACACGTTAGATTGTTATGACATCGACTATTACACTTGCGCTTAACCTTGTAACAATTACATCGATTCGTAGAACACTTTTTTTCGCCTGTACCACAGCCGCATTTTTAGAAAATCTGACCACAAGTGGCTGTAGATTTCAAAGCCTGCCGAAGGGAAACCTGTTCATCTTGTTTGACATCAGACTGAGTGAGAAGTTTCTGCGGACAAAGATCAAATTGGTTGCGTGAATACTTGGTCTTGATTATGCCACTCTTAACGGCTATGGTGTAAAGGTCATTTTCATCACGATAAACGATGACACCGAGAATATTACGTGCATCCCCCAGCCCCCTATCCACCAAAGATTAGGAACTGCAACATTATCTCCTACGTCCCCTGCCTTCGAGTCTAACCTGCTGCGCTTTACCATGCTCTCAGCTTGCGAGAGCTGTGCTTCTCTTGCTCGCTTCCTTTCCTGTGTTATCTCATGCTCACGTCCGAGTGGTGGAGACTCTTCATGGGTGTGGGTTGGCGATGTGAACTCTGGTGTAGGCTGAGGGGATTGGACTGTTGGGAGTGTAGACGGAGCAGTGTCGGCTGGTGCTGCAGGGTCTGGTGTAGGCTGAGAGGTGTGGGCTGGTGGTGTTTGGTCTGGTGTAATCTGATCAGCGTCGACTGATGTTGTAGGAACTGGTGGAGACTGAGCAGTGTCGGTTGATGCTGTAGGGTCTGGTGTAGGGTGAGTAGTGTTGGTTGATGCTGTAGTGTCTGTTGTGGGCGAAGTGTGAGCTGACACTTCATCTTCTGTTGGTTCTGAAATAAGTGCAAGCAGGTCATCTTCTGTCTGAAGTCTCTCAATAACCTCTGAAGGAAGACATGATGATGTTAGACCCACTTTAGTATCACAACCAAACATAGCTTTGTTTGGTGTGCGCTTGATACCCGAGTGATAGGCAGAGTTCTTCATGTTTTGGACAAAACGAAGACCAATGGACCAATCCTGTGTGTTGTTGTTTGACATCCAAGCAGTCAACATATCCTTGATGTCCCCATTGGCACGTTCCACAGAACCTTGACTTTGCGGATGTCTTGGTTTTCCATGGACCATGATGAGAACTGGCCAAAGATCTTTTAGTTCTGATGACATGAGCTGTAAATTCAGAACCATTGTCATTTTGAAGGATTGCAGGACCCCCAAACAGCAAGATATCGAGCAGTTGAAAGGCACTTCAGCTGCTCTTTTTGAAGTAAGAGGTCAAAGTATCACAGACTTTGTTAAGTGGCACTGGTATATCATAATCCACTTGAACTGAGCTTGAGGAGATGACTGCATGTCTACCAGATCAACCTGGCCCCGAGAATTGAGATCGCTGCTTAAAATAGGCTATACAACAACTCCAGTAGGCTTCGGACGCTTCCGTTTTTCTTGGCAGACAATGCAATAAGACTTAAACATCTCTAAAGATTCTTTAGCGATGTTTGCATACTTTGATGCAAGATGAGCTTTCATTCTGTCACGGCCACCATGACCTGTTGCAATATGTGCCCTCTTGATGATGTCATAAGTATCCTCAATACTGACATAATAAAGTGTTGGTTCTTCAGCTGTGGCGCGTTTCTTGATCAGCTTCTCCACGTCTCCACACTGAAGAACTTCATACCTGTGTGTGTGTGTGATTGCAAAATCTGAATTATGAGTTCGTGGTTACATTAGGGTTTTCAAACAAAATTCTGCAGATAGTAATGTTGTTTTTTGTTGTTCGTAATTTTATGAATATATGATATATGTTTGTAATTTTTGAAATAAGAACTTCATAAAAAATGAATGAGATATTAATTCATTAAATATTTCATAGTTGCACTAATCAGTAATGCTTAATTTCTTGTGATAAAATAGGTACATTCACAAAAAAATCTAAACCTACTGTGTCAAAATATCTACTTGCACCAGCTGGCTGTTTCAGTTCATGTATGTACGGAAACGATAATAAGAGTTAATAAAATCTTACTTCTTGAGAATGTAGTATCCATGACGAGACTTCGAAGATGGATCCCTGGCAGCTGTCTTCAGGTCTTCAATTGTCTTGTAGTACCCTTCTTTAGCATAAAGTTCTTTAACACTGATGATATTTTTTGAAAAAGCGCTTCTGTAAACTTGACTTTAAAATTACACTGACCCATTACAATCTCCAACACACCGGTAGGCAAGTTTATAACCTGTACAACACCAAACAACTGAATAGCAACTAAAATCTCCATCCCTCAAAAGTTCCCTCCCTCCCTAAACAGTTTTAGCCAGGTTGTGCAATGAGGACACCAATTTTCCAGCCATTTCACATAATAGCTGAATGTTTTAGTTTGTTTCACGAAATGACCGAGTGAAATGGTCATTTCGTGAAACGACTGAAATTTCCAGGCATTATATGAAATGGCTAGTTTCACACTTTGACTGAACAGTTACATCATAAATACGCGGCGTTTCTAGTGACGCGATGGCGTGTGCTGAGTTCCACAACACACCTGAGTATTCTCGAACAATCATGAGAACAGACACCTCCAACGCATGCGTGAATTCCTCCTTGCTGCAGACCTACTCGAAGAAGATACATTTTCCTTTCCTTTAATATATGTTACTTCGCTACAGGGCGATTACCATGACAGGCTAACATATATGTAAATTATATTAATTTTGAGGTAGAGCGAATTGCATATTAAAGGACTTTTGTATATTATTTATCTTTTTACATAAGCCGAGACATTTTTTCATGCTTAAACGTTAAGCTGCAAATTTCTGTAGACGCCATAGGTAAATCTAATGTAAGCGATGAGAGATCTGTCACTAGGTGGACTCGAACCACGAAATAGTTGGGGAACTATGACATTACACTATCAAGGGAGTTAAAAGTCGACACATATAGTATGCCTGTTGAATGCTTCCCCATCTTTTCTATGGCTGGAGTCCATTTGGTGACACATCGATAATCACTTGAATTCCCCTTTGTTGTGTATTCTGTGGTTGAGTGAAATTAATTTCAAAAGGCGATTGTAGCTTATGCTTGTTAGTTATCGCTAGTAAAACCGAGAGTAACATAATTCGTTTTTTTCTGAAGGAGAAGCGCTAAAGGTTCTAGGATCGCACATTTGTTGAAACAAAATTACCTTAGACAATTATGATTCCTGAAAAAAAAAATATTATATTAATGTGACAGCTACATCTGGCCCCCCGGTCCGTGACGAGGCCGTGGACCAACGACGAAGAGAGGGCGAGGAAAGACATTTCATCGGCGCCTCTTAACGGAGTGGAAAGAAACCGAGGGAGTCAGGATAAGGAGAAGAACAGGGAAGACAGCATAAATAAGTGAAGCGAAGAGCAGGGCGAGTAAGGGAAGAAGAGGAAAAATAGGAAATAATTAGAAAGAAAGACAATTGGTCAGTAAGAAAAGAATTACAAGAATATATTAAAGAATTATAAATGAAAATGGGAATTATGAAGAATGTGATCGATTCATATAACAAGAAATGATGAGGGTATTAGGGATTGTTATTTCATCATAATTACTTAGAGTTTAAATGGTAATGATAATTCATAAAGGTGACATTAAGCTTTTCCTGATAAACGAGAGGAGGAGAAATAAGAGAGAGAAAAGGTCAGGAGAAAGTGTTGAATCTATGTAGACGACAAAACCAATGAAACAGAAGTACATATCTAATCAGTATTAAACAGAGGGCACACATTTTGATGAACGGAATATCACCTTCCTCTCTCTCTCTCTCTCTCTCTCTCTCTCTCTCTCTCTCTCTCTCTCTCTCTGTTTCCTGATTTCCTGATCGCTATCTCAACTATCTCTGTTGTTCTTTGCTCCCTTTGTATCAACGAGTTTTGTACTGCGCTGGAATTAAATGTTGTCATTTGATACCCAGCAGTGTAACTCCTGGTGAACTTCACTGGCTAAAGTTGGATTATGAGATTTCGAAGCTAACTTTCTTTCCATGTTACCAAGAAGACGACATCTTTGCTGCAAGGTTTGCCAGATAACTAATTATTAAATGTTTGGTTAATCTCTGTAACGATAGGAGGTCGATGATATAAGTGTGTTTACTGTAAAGAAAAACAAACACGTACACGCACCCACACACGTAGAAGACAACTTCATAAAGTGACGTATTGGTGAGTGTGAACATAAACACTATCAAACGAAATGGCATCTCACTAAAAGTCATTTTTTCTCTCAGAAAGAGAGTTATATTTTGTGGTATTCTAATTTCATTATAATTTTAAACTAACCTGTGATATTTTAGAGCAGCAAAGTTAGAAATACTTTCTACCATACAAAAAGGAAACACGATTATGTCCCTTTTTAAGCATGCGTCTCCTTCAAGAAAGGTGGTTTAAAAGTTTCAAGAGTAAATATATATTACCGAGATCCTAATCTCGGCACTACTTAAAAAGGGTCTGGTAACTTGATCGTGCATCTAAGGCAATGGCAACATCCATTTTCCCTACTCCGTAACACCAACACACCCCTCTCTCTCTCTCTCTCTCTCTCTCTCGACAACACTTCCCAAGCCCCCCCCCCCTCTCCATTACCTAAGGCTATTAAATCGGACTCATGAACTACAAAAATACATTTATTTAAGAGCAAGGCATAAACTAAATAACTCAGGTTCTTAACAAAATGATTAAATGAAATGTTGAACTCAGATAACCCACTCCATATTTCTCCTACAATAACCCACATTGTTTTAGTCATAAAACTGGGCACAGTCATAGTACAGTAACACCACGAAACATTAGTTAAGTTCCCATATCAAGTAAGTCACCATATGCAGTTCCCCTTTGTCTCAGAACCACCTGTTAGAAGACAAGAGAACACATCGATAAGCACAAGATTATAAATTAAAATCAAAAGATCATATGAAATAGAACATCTTTGAAATAAATATTCAAAATACAATCAAGCCACACCTTTGGCTAAAGAATAAGTATGCTTACCCTTTCAACGCAGAATTCACACACACTTCACCAAAAATACTTTCGAAGAAGCCATCTTGGCTCTGCTGACTCTGTAGCAATCTCCCACCTTGTTAATCTTACTTACTCATTGTGTAGGGACGAAGCTCGCACACACGAACGAACTCCCACACATTGTTCACACCCAAGTAACTGCCTGTAACCAGTTTCAGAAGGCACCTCTGTATCAAGCGCCCGTGCATAGAAACTGGACATGGCACTGATCTGCTTAGACAACAACTTCGACATCACGCCACCCAAGAAGATGTGCTAGCACTTCCAAAGCTTGTCACTTCAGACCACACTGTTTCCAAGGAGAAGCTAAATCGATGACTCCTACATTCTAGGAATGTCACAGCACATCACCTTACAACGGTGTCTTAACTACTCCTTATTATATTCTCAAATACTCTATGTTATATATATAAATTTTAAAAGAACTACAAAACCGAAAAAAGCATTTAATACGAACATTACGCTTCCTCTCACTCCATTTCCCATTAGAATAGTATTTTATAATTTTATAATACTAAAACCGATTGTAGATATAGGGGGAAGGTTTATATTGGCATAAAGATAGACACTTGTCAGTTATAGAATAAGCAGACGACACAGTTCTAATCAGCAAAGCACCACGAGATTCTAGGAAGCTTCCTTAACACGATGCTTCAAATATCTAGAGAGACAGAATGGTAATACTTCTGGGAAGCAAAAATAATGAGAGAATATACACCACGGGATAAAATGGAGAAATGATTAATCAGGGACAACTATGTGCTATACAGGTTCTCACGTATTAAAGGACGTCTTTACCAAGAGTTATTGTTCTCACCATTTACGGAGTTCAACTTTTTCTTATTTTGCGTTTTTCATCAAAACCTTCTACTAGAGCTACCGTTTTCAATGTTTTTATTCGTTTTCGTTTCTCTTTTATTTTTTTATTATTTTTTTATTAATAAAAACGCATCTGGATGTCAATTACACCAACAGTGTAAACCTGCTCTGTTCGAATTCTAAATAAATCTGGTAAAAAAGGAAATAACTTTGTCTCAACTATATTCTTTGAGTTTAGATTAGAATCATATTTTTTTTTTCTTCAGTAAGAAGCGCCCATTTAGTTAAGTAGCCTTTTTCGATGCATGCCAACTAGAAAATTATAATGGTCTTTCAGTAGAAAGCGCCCATTTAGTTAAGTAGCCTTTTTCGATGCATGCCAACTAGAAAATGATAATGGTCGTTAATCACGATTTGTATCTTCCTTATCTGTAGAATTAAAAGTTATCAGCCAATACCAAACTTTTGCTTATATTCACATCGGGACTATTTTTCATGGTTTTCATCGAAATGTGCGGTATCTATTAGAATTCAACCTTTACCAAGCCTAGAATAACCAAGATTACAGGGATTCTTATCGCCTACACTTTATGAACTGTTCTCGGAATTTTAATCAACTTAACAAACTCGGCTGTCGCCAGTAATCGTTATTTTATTGATGTACCGTAGTAGGAAATTGAATAAGTTAGATTTATTTTCCTTTATCTGCCCATTAATTTTTCGTACTTAAGAACTCATTTTATATTTGATATCCGTCTACACATAAGCGTAAAATTTACATGAATTATGTAAAGTATATGACATTAATAATCCTATCCGACCGCCTTTTAGCACATTGCGATTTTTATAAGCTTAATCAAGTTACCCTTCAACTGTCGTAAAGCTTGTTATAGGATCGTAAAATCGCAAAATGATTGAAATTGCCTGTATACAGCTTCTTTCAGCGTGTTTTGGTGAGGAGAACTGCAGCTGTTTACAAATTCGTACTTTATACAGAAATTTCGAAAATACAACGTTTGTATGTGGGCACATAAAAGCGTGTGCGTATATACATCAGTAGAAGAATACTATTCTCTTTTTTAATGAAATGCTCTTGTAATTTAGTTTTAAAGGGTAATAATAATGACCTAAAATGCGAAACTAACGTAAAGGTAAGTAAGAGAAAGATGGTATTGCAAGTAGCTTGAGGGTTTCTGTAGTAAATGCCGATGGGATAATTCTTATGCAATGTCTTGATTGCTGCAAAAACGTGATTTCTTAAAAAAAAATAATGAAGGCTGATATCATAAGTACATTTGTGAAAGTAGATGGAAGATAAGTAGATGAATTGAATAAGGGAAGTATATGTGACAATGATTTGGGTGAAGTGAAAGTAAAGGTAGATGTAAGTTTGATTTGGAGTTGAAAGTGAGAACACAACAGGAAAAATATCGATTAAAAAGTTTTTTTTTATATACATAAATTTCATTTGCATTTATTTCTCTTAAAGACATTTACCTTCGAAAATGTTAAGGTCGTTTAGATTAATATAGATGACAAAGTAAAAATATCAAGAAGTTCAGATTCATTCAGGTAACTAAAATTGCTCAATAAAAAGCACAATTAATTGTAATAAAAAATTTGATTGTAGCAAATTCCTTTCCTAATTTTTATATATTTGATCATGGAATTTCACTGACTCACCTTCCAAATAAGGATAACATGGGCTAGAATTTGTATCATGAATAATAATGAAAAAAAATGAAAACTGCACTCCCTCAGTTTATTGGCAAATTTTCTTTAGTGCATATTTATGAGAAAAAATAAATACTTCCAGTTATAAAATACAAAGGAATTAGGATTAAAAGGCCGCACATTCATTGTTTTATTATTACAAATTCCATTATCGGACTAGCTAAGTCTGTCATGATAATTTTCCCTGGTGTGACTCTGCAAATACAAAGTCAGTTCAATCAACTGTCATTTTAATGAACATTCTAAAAGTCAATTAAACAGGTAACAAAACTCCGTTCCCTCAAAATATTTATCACTGTGCAATTGCACTGATAGATAGAACACGAAATTCTATCACAGAGTAATCCAATTAAGAAATTCTCCCGTACGTTGGAAAAGTTGTCCAGTTCAGTAATTTGCAAATAACATTGAAAATATTGTGACATTTATTTGGTTTGTTTGCATAATGAAACAGGAGCTTGTTACGTTTCATGGCCTCCTGCCGTGTGGCAACAACATATTGTCCAGTCACAGCGAAGTTTATCTCTGCATAACTCTCCATCTATCTGGGTCTGTATCGAAGCGGTGGCATTTCATAGGAGTGACATTGCAAATGAGCGATATTAGTACTCTATGAGAGGATTGACCACATTTTATTGGAGCGACATATCGTTGAAGTGGCAAAGCAACCAAAAAATTATAAAGAAAATTATCAAATTATTATGTTTCTATTAAAAACAAAACTAGAACCACTGAATTGTTACCATATTTTAAATACCGTTTGGATGGCTGTCGGTCATTTGGAATTTATATCTGAGGTGTCACTCTTTTGTTATGTCACTCCTTTGAACCACTCCAGTCTATCTATCTATCTATCTATCTATCTATCTATCTATCTATCTATCTATCTATCTATCTATCTATCTATCGATCAATCTATCTATCTGTCGATCTATGTAAAATACCTTTTAACTCGTTTTCCTCTTGTTTGAATAATGACGACAACTGTCATCTTCATCATCATTACAATCATCAGAAGGCATTCGAGAGAATCAGAAAGATTCGAACTTAGAATGCTATTCAACGACGTAGAAGGATGAAGTAGGAACTCCGGCCCCGAGATTGGATTGCAAAAGGCCATTCATTGCCTTAGGGCGTCTGCAAGGAGATGAAATTTGCTCTCGTCTCTTTGGGTTTCCTGAGGCAATCTCATTTCTGGTATGCAATAACTCTCCTTATGGATATTTGGACGACAACATAAATCATATGTGAATATGGATATCTTTCCCGTACACAGTGGCACGTAACTCACATTTGTTATTTATTCCCTCATTCCGAAATCCCCAGATATTTCCCTGCAGTTGTTATATATATCTTTATTTAATTAAATCTAGATATATGAAATATAAATCTAGTTATTTTGCCACTTCGAAGTTGCAGACAATATTCATCCAATCGTTTACCAATGATATTCTCTGATTTTTAAGAAACATTAGATCATACGAATTTAATCTCTCTCTCTCTCTCTCTCTCTCTCTCTCTCTCTCTCTCTCTCTCTCTCTCTCTCTCTCTGTGAAGTAACTAAAAGTTAAGGGAAAACAGTTCTTAGCTTCCGGCAGATTTTGTGAACATAGAAATTCAAGAAGTTTCGACCGTGGAAGGATACTTGGAAAGCCCCAAAGGACATTGATCCGGTCAACTGATTCCAATACTTTTATATTTTCTTGCTGACAGAGATTCTTCGAAACTAAACTTTGTCATCGTTTACTTCTAATATTACACCCTGAAACAAGAAAAAGAGATCCCTTCCACTCTTCACAAAGTCTCTTTTTATTTTCTGCAGATTTGTTCAAAATC
>NC_087221.1:1760850-1776055 GCF_015104395.2 Macrobrachium nipponense | reverse complement strand
CTACTCACGGTCAAATATTACTGCAATCCATTTCTAGCCATAGGGCACTATTGCATTGTTTTATTGTTCAATTAGTTCATTATTAGGTAGTTATATGATAAAATGATATTTCCCATTGCAGAAGAAAATTTATTGTCAAATAGCCTAATCAGTTGTAAAATATTACAAAAATGCTGAGGTTCTGAATAAACTCAACAGCGGTTAAAATTTTTTTTTTTTCTCCTGCTTCAGAAAATTAGGCAAAGGTATTGCTAAATAATAATGCCTATAATAAATATTCATTGTGTCAATATAGACTAGTTTTGACTCTTGGAATTGAAATTCATTACTATCGTATATAATTTGCAGCAACTGTTTATCCTCATTTCTTGTGTCAAGAACTAGCCTAATAGGCCTACTTTTACAGTACTTAACAGCTAAACTTTAAAGGTAGCTATAGGGTTTAATTCCCTTACATTTCCTGACCAACAAAATGAAGCAAAATAATTATTGCAAAATAATGACTATGATTACGATTTAATGTGTGTAAGTAATCTTGGGGTCAAGAAATTTAAATTCCAAAATCTGAAGACTACCAAGGCTCTATATGCATTAGATTATTAGTTAGTATTTTGCTCACATTTTCTGGTCTCATTTCGTGAAGCTGAAAGTTAAACGGGACTTTTTTTCTAGCATTTTTAGTTTTTAAACAACAGCTAATAGCGAATTGCAAAGAGAGAGAGAGAGAGAGAGAGAGAGAGAGAGAGAGAGAGAGAGAGAGAGAGAGAGAGAGAGAGAATCATGTCATAAATTTTTCTTGTCCCATAAGAAAATCTAGGCTAGGCAACAATGGGCCTAATAGCAACAAAGAGTTAACAAACAATATGAGAGTTGATAATAGGCTTAAGCAAAATCACTTTCATGAAAATTATATCAATCACCAACCAAAAGTGCTGCATAGATATAGGCATATAAGATAAAATAATCTTACAAAAAGAAGGCATGCCTTATAAACAGATGAATCAAAATGTTTGTATTCAAAGTCAATTGATAATAAACCAAACCATTTTCATTTCAGAAATATTGAACTGGGTATCTCTCTCTCTCTCTCTCTTACATAATTTCAATTCCAAAATAGGCTAAACCAACTAAAATACTCTTCTATTGATAGCTATAGCAAATAAACAATATTTGCCTGGAGTTATATCCGTAATATAGTACATGTGTTGAGTAGGCAGGCACATCAGCATCTTTCAGTCTGCGTGCATTTTTAGGATGACAATTTAAAAGTCTATATATATGTCTAAGGCGTTCTTCAAAATTTTCAAGGACAAAAGGAATGGAGCATATTCTTGCATTCTTCACGTTCAGATCACCTTTTCTTTTGCACAGATTAACCTAAGTTTTGCAAAGAGATGGATTTTTTGGAAATTTGTAAAATGAAATGTCTTTCTCTTGGCGATGGCAATCATGATTATTGCAAACAAACATACCACCATCTTTGTTGCCCCTTATCAACTGATTGAAATGTTAAAAGATCGGCGAATTCCCTCCAAAATGGTATGAGTTATTGAACCTCTTGCTACTTACTAAGCTGGTTTTCAAGTGACGCCACTGCGAGGGAAAACACCAACCTTGTTCTCTCACGAAATCACCTTACTCTTTCTTCCACCTTGAACCTACTGACCATTTCAAGCCTATGCTACATAGGTTTTGCTTGATATATTTTTATATATTCAGCTGTATCTTCTTTAAAGTTTGGCACAGTATATTTTAGACCCTCCCGAAATTTTGGGCAATATAATGAAGTACTAGATTTTATTGATTAAGGCAGTTTACTCCTGAACTTTTTCAATTTCTTAACATTCGTTGTAGATATCCGAACACCTGTCCTTGGCTTAGGCCCTCGACTTTAGCTAAAGAGTTGGGAGAGAAGCCCCGCCCACTCGTTTCTCTCTATTTCAAGCTTATGAATGGAAAAGTGTACTACGATATAGCTTTTTACATGTTGAATAACCGACAGTAACCATTTCCTGTGCAGTATCTTTCATATAGGCATTTATATTTTTATATATCATGTATATATCAACATAAAATGGTGTGGTAGTGGGCAAATTTTGATTGTTAGATATTCCAGATGCAAGACAATGATTCTCCTCTGTTAGCATGGTATGGTAATGGCGCATTGTCAGGACCGATGGCTCAGGACGCGATGTAAATGTAGCAAGTGTCGCACATACGTATGAACACTGGCCTCCGCTTCCGCGCCACATTGAACACAGTTCATCACCATGTGGACGGTACTTTAAGAGTATGCCCTCCCTTATCTTTTTTAGAGAAATTCTAAGCCCATTGGCTACCTTTTCTGCATTATATCACTGGATAGTACAGTTAGTATAGCACAGGTCTCGTAATTCTCCGGGCCATCGTTCGCCTTCTCTTCAAGAGGCGAAAAGTGAGACTGTCTGCCATGGTTGGGTGGATGCTGCCATGAGTGACGCCATGGTAAGCACTTGGCTGCAATCCGCCCAGAGGCATAGCCTGGTGGAGGACTGAAACTTCTGACTTTGACTTTACCTTTCATATGCAGCGAACAACCATAATGCAAGTGCTTTTTGGCATCAACGTACAATAGCCAACATGTTTGTCATAGCTGTTCAGGTGGATGGACGTTTATTGCAGCTATGGGTGACTTCACGACAAAATAAACACCTGAAAACCGGCAAACTACTGCCCGTCTGATTTTTTGTCGGTCCACTCATCTGTATCTATATATTGTAAGTGAGCCATAAGGGTAAAATAATCTCTCGAAATAATGAAATGCAGATAAACTATGTAAAAGATTCTTTTACATGAAATACGTAAGAAGCCATATGGTAGTATACTCTTCCATTCGTAAGTTTGAGACCAAAGTCTTTGTTTGCGACAGAGAGATAAAGGAGTGGGCGGGGCTTCTTTCCCAACTTTTAGCTAAGCCAAGGACAGGTGTTCGGATATCGACACCGAATGTTGAGGAGATTGAAAAAAGTTCAAGAGTAAATGGCCCTAAACAATAAAATCTGTACTTCATTATATTGTCCAAAATTTACAGGAGAGTCTGAAACATGTTGTGTCAAAATATCAAAGAGCTTCAAAAAAGGTTAGTAGTGTATGCACAGATATTTATCGAATGGCAGTTGGAGTTATTCGTCCGTGGTTATATATAAAGATAATTCCTCTCTTGAATGTGCTTAATTGTCATAATGGAAGGATGAGTGTTGACTTGAAGAAACAAAGACCTCGCCTATTTCATTGTTATTTTCTATTTGATTTTACAAGAAATATATTGAAATATGTTACGTTATTGAACGAATAATCAAACAGTCTAAGACTGTACTGATAAAAGAATGTTTTCAAATATAAAATGAAAAACAATCAGGAAACTGTAAATAAAAGAGTCATTAATAAATTATTGTGCACCCTAGGGAAGGTAGGCAATTAAATAAATACTGGTTTAAATCATGAAATAGTTTTTATTCTGATATGAAATGTCATTCTATTTTAAAATGTAACAAACTACAGCCACTTATCTTTATGAAAATTATATAATTTTAAGTATTTTGATCCTATAGTTTATTTTTAAATGTGGGTTATTAAACTTAAATTAAAAAACATCGTCTCCAAGGTAGTATCTACTTTCAGGGTATATATAATATATATATATATATATATATATATATATATATATATATATATATATATATATATATATATGTGTGTGTGTGTGTGTGTGTGTGTGTGTATATATATATCAAAGCTGAAAAATATTTGAAGTCGAGCAAGAAAACAATAGACTGTTATTTATTTTAATATAAAACCCTTTTGAGTATAAATTAAACTTGGCCTTTTGAATCTATTTCATCTCCTACATAAACTTCCGTGTCCCGTATTTTACCATATTTTTTATGATGCTCAAACAAATTCCTTTTTTACTTATTCCATGAACATTTAGTGAAACATCAAACACTGTTGTGACCGAAATGATGTTATGCACCTGTTTCCCAATAATGAACCGGAACCATGACAATGAAATCATGGATAGATTTGAGGTTATATAGTTGGTATTTTATTAACACCAATCATCGATCGTTGGGTGCTTTTTCTCTTTAAAAAGAAAATAATATGACTTGCCTTTTTTTAAAGATATGTCTAAGGATAGTTGTGCGGGGGAGTATTTTCAACGTTGATATAAAAGAAATAGAGCACGCATATGAAAATGTGATAATGAACTAGTATTTGGAAATATACATATTGTTAATTACCACCAATCCTGGGAGGTCACTATTCCATAAACAGGAAGTCTCAAAGGGCAACAACGCTTACAACTTAATTAATATGACTGGATGGATTGGCAGATATAAACAGTAGAGTAGTCTATAGCAAAATGCTTCAGAGATAAGGATTTTAAAATAGACTCAGATGAAAACAATTAAGCGCAATAATTTCTTAATAGGGGTATCAAGAAGAGTGAATTATATAAGGAACACTGCCAGTCTCTGTGGCACTTTAAGTTTGCGCTAGATCACAAACAAAAAACAATACGAGTGTCAATTAGCAAGTAAATAACACTACAACTAAAATCAGTACTAAGTATTAAGAACTCAAGTAGCTTAAAAGATATCACAATATACAGTCGTAAGACTCTACAGCGAATGATTATCATTTTGGCACTGCAGATATGGCAACCCTGGATCTTCCTGGCGGTTAGACTTGAGCTGGTTCTGCTGGAGTCTGTGAATGCGGGACACACAACGGAGGACCTGGCGAGGGGTCGCAAGATGTAACACAAGAGTTCGAGATTGTGCAATGCTTACAGCAGCAATAGCAACTATCATACTGACATATGCCAAAACAGTAAATTTATAGTTATTGCATAATGGAGGCGAGAACATATATTAAGAAAAGGACATACCATTACGGGGGTCAGTACTAAAATATATTCTATGGAAATCTGGGAATTGGGACACTGGGAATTTGACAGCAAAGAGGATCTAAGTGCAAGATAAAAGAAGTGAATACTGGCAACAAACTGCGATTTCCTTACCTTATCTCCTTAGAGTGACTGTTGTAAAGGCCTGAGGGATGTCAGTGGGCTGCGGGGCTTTACCAAAGGGCATGGGAAAACTAGATTCTTTCACTGGGAGCCAAATAATAGGATATCAGGTAGGGTGAGCTCGGCAGGAGCTCAACTTGAAGTGGTAGCTGTGTGCTACTAGCTAGGTACTCTCGGGCAAGGCGAGGGAAAGCAGAGGTCAGGAGTTTAGTGAGCAGGAGGGTCAGGGCAGAGGCCTGGCTCTCGAATGGCACTGTAGGAGTGCGAACTTCTTGTATGGCACGAGACTATAGGAGGAGGTTGACCTTAACAGGGGTCATGTCCGGGACTCAGTTGGCCAAGGTCTCTAGCCCTGAACATTCGAATATCAAGAACCATACAAAAAATCTGCAAAATGCAAAACGAGAGAGACGATTTGAGCATCATAGGCCAAACAAGAGATCGCCAGGAACTACCCATTTTAGAGTCGTTGCTCATTAAGCAGCTGGTTCCTTAGTTGAATACCCAAAACTTCTCCATCCAACTGTACCTTATCTAACGTGTTTCCTTTAAGGTTTTCTCGTGTCCTTCAGTCTTCCTTTCTCTTAACTTACGGTTGCCGTCGGTTTTAGCTTTTGAATATTGTTTTGTAATTGTAAATATTTTTTTTTATTTTAGTCTTTTGACTGTTTTAGTAAATTTAAGATTGTTTAGTAAATTTAAGATTGTTTTATAATTTTATAATATCCCTAGAAGCTGTATTAAATGTGTTATTACGAAACGTAGGAATAAAGGAAAATGTAAATATTGGCCTGCTTCCTTAATTCAACCCCTGATTTGATGCATACCTCGTTCTTTACCTGTCCCTTTACTCCAACCACTGACTCACAACAAGTACACATTAATAAACTCGGCCTCCTTTAAAGATGACATTATTACGCAGGACTCAGATCTGAATATGGCGAGCTTTGACGTGGAATCTCTGTTTACAAATGTTCCCGTTGTCGAGGCTATCAACATAATTTTAGACAGGCTATTTCCCACTGACGATTGCTTGTTCAACAATTTTAATAGAACTCAATTTAAGTTGCTCTAGAATTAGCCGTGCTGGACACGCCCTTTGTTTTTAATAATACGGTTTTTAAGCAGACTGAGGGGATGGCCATGGGAAGCCCCATGGGTCCTACTTTTGTTAACATGTTTATGTGCCCCCTGGAGAAGCGAACTCTAGATGTATGTCCCCCTAATTTCCGGTCACTCTTTTATAGACGCTACAAAGATGACAATTTAGCCTTGTTCAGATGTAATTACCATGGTAATACCTTTCTTGAGTATTTAAACAACCAACACCATAACATTAAATTTACGGTTGAAACAGAAGCATAAAATTCACTTCCGTTCCTTGATGTGAGGATATCCAAGGACGAGTCTGGCTTTCATACTGGTATTTATAGAAAGGGCACCTTTGCTGGCCTGGGGACCAATTTTTATAGCTCATGTTTTTTTTAACTTTAAAATTAATTCCGTGTCAACTCTCCTCCATAGAGCCATTAATCTGACATCAAGCTGGTCTACCTTTCATACTGAAGTGACTTTCCTTGCTGATTACTTTAAGGATAATTATTTCCCTCCGGCAATTTTTCATAGATCCCTTAATAAGCTACTTAATCTGAAATTCAATCCACACCCAATAGTCCAGTGTCCTCAAGCTCCTCTATGTTTGCTAGATTTCCCTTTCTCCATAATAATAGATTTAGAAAAAAAGATATCAACCTATTCAATGAGCAATTGCCTGACCTTAATTTGAAACTAATTCCCATAAACCCCAGAACTAACGGCTCACTCTTCCAAGTCAAGGATAAGATCAGCCCCCTGTTTGCCTCCGGTGTCGTTTATAAGTATAATTGTCCCAGATGTGATCTCGGCACTTACATCGGTTGCAGAAGGAGGCTGATAAAAGTCCGAATTTCCTCTCATCAAGGAATTAGCTATAGAATGGGTTGTCGACTATCAAATCCAGAACAATCTAACATAAGAAATCACAGTAAAAGTTGCAAAACACATAGATGCCAGTCATTTTAATATTGTAGGAAGAACCCGACATACAGACGAACTAACCACCCTTGAATCAATAATGATTAAGCTAACTGTACCTTTTTTAACCACCAATCGTCTTCCACCCAACTGTTTATTGCCTAATTACTTGTTGTTTTGTTTACACTCCCTTCCATAACAATTTTCTGTGTCAGTTCTCCTAACGCTACCGCTGTGGGTAGATGTCTTGTTCGTTCTATTATTATCATTATTATTATTATTATTATTATTATTATTATTATTATTATTATTATTATTATTATTTTTTAATTAATTTGTTTCTCTGTATTCGCTCCTAGCCCTTCACTGTTATTCTGTGTTTCTGTTTTTACTCTGTTTTTATTCTTAATTTATTAAAAGGTTTTTAATTTTGGTGTTGGTAAACATTGTGTGTATCATTGTACTTATACGCAATTGATGTGTAATCGTTTCAGCATGGAAAATGTATCAAGCTGATACGAAACGTCGGCGTTAATAAATGGATGAAAGACAGAACGCGTCTCCCTACTCCAATATGTCTATCCCTGAGTAATTGCTCCTGTCTCCATACTACTTATATATATATATATATATATATATATATATATATATATATATATATATATATATATATATATATATATCTATATATATATATATATATATATATATATATATATATAGATAGATAGATAGATAGATATATGATGAGTCATTCTTCTAGAATTCATTCTCTCATTTTATCTTTAATGTCAGAAACCATCAAATAAACCGGAGCATAGAGATTCTTTCTACGGAAAGCATACTTGCATGATGACTTAAGGATGGTGAAGCGTATTTCGTTGACATCATTATAATATCTCAGCCTCCCTTGCCAAAAGCCACTTGTACAAGACTTTAAAAGGAAAAGCTGTCGTCTCCTTCACCTTCCATCGCAGAAATCTCCTTTTTGATTTTCTGCCTTCCTCCGATTTTTGCTTTTTCTTGTCATGTATTCTTGGAACTTGGCAGCACAGTCAGTAGAGATTCAGAAAGGAATTCCCGCTGAAATCATTGGGAGAGACGTGACGATAACAAAAAAGGCGAAATCCATGGTATAAAATCGCAATAGGTTGAGGAAATAGGAGTTCCAGAGTCTAGCTTCTCACTCCAGACTCGCTTCCATAATGGGAATACATTCCTTCCGCATTTGACGCAGCGGAGAAAGGTCTCGCGCTGTCCAGCATCTGCTTTATGACGATTTACATCCTTCTGGGATATTATGAGGCCAAACTAAAAAGTGACCTGGAGTTCATTGAATGCTTCGTTCAAAACGGAGTTCTTGCAAGCATTTTCTGTAAAGTGTTCGACGAAGTGGAAGTGTCAGTCGATGTCAAATGGAATCATCAAGCCCTGAGGGTTCTGGAAGCGGATGAGTGAGGTAATTTATGTTCTTTCTTCTTTAAAGTCCGCCATGTGCTTCACATTACTTTTAGATATTTTTGGAGATATAAAACGAGATCAATTACATAAATTACAAAAAACAAACGAATCTTAGTAATCCATAAAAATCAAACTCTAAAATCACCTTCTCGTCAATTTCACTCAGTTGCTATATACTCACAATATTTATAAATGATTCAAATTTTACTTCACTTAACCTACAGAAGGTTTCCACAGTCATTCTTTTTATGGAAAGGATGAAATAATAATAGAACTGTATTGACTGGAAACTTACTGAAGGATTTATAAAAGTCGTATCTGAAATGGTCACATGGTCACATATCTCATTTTCGCCTTACTTCATACCCACAACCTTCGTAGGTCAAGTAATGAGTGACTTGCTAAAATATATATATATATATATTATATTATATATATATATATATATATATATATATATATTATATATATATATAGTAGATATACATAGTATATATATATATATATATATATATATATATATATATATATATATATATATATATATATATTGTGACGAAGTGCCAAGTATATGATTACTACACTTACCAGTCATAAAATAGTTAGCATATATCAGCCCCAGACACCTGAACCTTCATCACAAATAAAATACGATTGAATACTGTAAAGGCAAACATGATCCCATAAACTACTTATCAATATTGCAGAATATAAGACTATGTTCATTAAAACAGGTGTGACGTAATCCTCTAACTAACTGAATTATTTCAAGGGCATCAATCAATCAACAACATTTAAAAGTCTAAGTGTTTCCCTGGTTTTAAAAGTCTAAGATTTTCCCTGGTTCTACCTCACTTCAATTAAATTGAATGAAAACAGCTCAATTACCAGTCTATGTTTCTACTTAAGCCAAACTAAATATACTGGTGAAAAATAGGACACTTATAAAAATTTTGAATACAAAAATGCATTATTAGATTCCAAATTTATAAGTGAAATCCACAATCTCAGGGATATTTACTGTTACTTGAAAACAGCACAAAGTTTAATTAATTCTTGAGTTAATTATTAAGTAAAATAAATGAAAATCAACGTATCATGAAAATCAAAGAAATTAATTAGTCAAGAAATTAAATTATTCAAGACAAATTTCAAAGTGTTAGGTAATAACTGAAATTTAGAAATTAATTATTAAGCACTAAACAACATTAAAACTTGAAAAGAATTCTAATTAAATGCAAAGTAATTCACAAGTGTTGAACTCAATTAAATATGTAATGATTAATTAATGAAAACAATTAAGTAATCAAATTGCAAATGTATATGTAAAAACAGAAAGATATGGAAAATACCAAAATTGCAAAAACACCAAGAAAGCATTAATCACACAGAATATATAAAAACACACTTCAATAAGAAAAAGGATAAATGCACAAAAAATCACTTAAACAAGAAAAATGGATAAATGCACAAAAAAATAACTTCAAAAGAATTAAACACAGAACATAAAAATTTGCAATTTGTAAAAATGAAATAGTTTCAACAAACAACTGTAACTATATCTTTAAGTTGCAACTTAAAACTTGTAATAACACTTTACCTTGATACCAATTATGTTTCTGCTGCAGCTAGCTCCAAACATTCACCATATTCCAAAAAATTCACCAAAGTACTGAAAAAGTTCACCTAGCATTTAAAACACACTTGTACAAGGTCTACTCAGATTCCACAATATGCCCTAAGCAATATTAAATAATACTAAGAAATACCAAATCTAAAATTTTTGATTGACCAACCACTAAGTACAAAATCTTTACGATGAACTGAAAATCTAAATTCTCTCCTACGAGAGAGAGAGAGAGAGAGAGACTGAGAAGAGGAGTAGGAGAGAGAGAGAGAGAGAGAGAGAGAGAGAGAGAGAGATTATCTCTATACAAATCTCAGAATGACAAAATATCTCTTGTATGGAAGTTAACTGGGTGAGAAATTTTTGCCTGACTGGCTCAAAACGATTTGGACCCGAAGTTCCTTTGGTAAATCTTTATAATTCTCTTTTAAAATAATAAGTAGAGAGTTCAAGAGGGATTACAATCATAAATAATATTTATTATTACATGATATAAGACAATAAAATTATTTTAAAGTAAAAGATATGATTATAGAGTTTTCTCGAATGAAATTAAATTTCTTCATTTCCTTGAGTGATGTCACATACTTTTCCACTTCAAAATTAAAGCATTTACGAGCCAACAAATTCTCCTTTGACCAATCGAGAGATATAAAAGTTAAGCCTTTCCAATCCTGGGCATGTATAGTGTGCCCAGTGAAAAAGGAGTCCTCCGATACTATTGGCCTGTATGCAATACCCTCAGTACAATCTGCCATTGCTCTAGTTAGGAAAGGTTATTCCTTCTGTGAATCTAACCTCCGTTTCCTATGGATTCTCTGCTTGAACATTCTATATTTTTATATCAATTTGCTTCATTAAAAACCCAAATAAAAATAAATAAATGAACTGAATGTTTTGGTGGCCTTGGTTGGTAGTGAGGTTGGGATTTGGCTTCGTTCAGGAACCTCTTCCTGGCCTTTGCTCGCGCTAGCGGTCAATCTCCGACACACCTGAGCCCTCGTTTCCATACCCATTGTTTTCTTATCTTTATGCTGTACCAAAGCGCTTCCATACAGATTATGATAAATTGCAATATCCAGATACACTTCCATGAGAAAGAGTCGCTCATTGAGAATGAAGCTGAAGAAATGTTTAAAAATCTAGATAGGTCAATAACCTAGATGTTATGACGCCAAGTTTAATAGACAATCAATCATTTAGATAGCGAGTTTTTCATGAATTTATACGGCAGCAAAGGGTCAGTGACTCGTCTGATTCTAAGCACCAGGTGGGCAAAGACACTAATATTCACCCAATCATGGAGAAAGGCTTTATGATCCAGATTTAGTCTTTAGAAGAGAACATAGTGGCGATGATGATGATAATGATGCAAGTGAAATCGAATATTTTGTTGCTAATATTCATAATCTCAGGAAAATCAAGTTTGTGTTCTATTGAGTTTACCTATTTGTTTTTCTCTCTACAAATTGTTTTGCTCTATTGCTGATGATACAAAATGTTATGCAAAGCAGAGAATGATTAAACAAAACAGGTAAGGAGAATTAATTATAAGGTTAATCCTCACAATATAAGTATATGATTAGTATGGTTATAGCGTAATTATTATCCAGATATCATGTGATAAAATATCTGTGCTTTTTAGAATAGCATACAACCCTATGAGATGACATAAGGAAATTATAAAGATAATGGCAATACTAATTATCAGATCAGATTTCATGAATTAATTTTCTTCTACACATACATATATATACAGGGTGTTTCAAAATTAGAGCCCCCTCTACAACATAAACTAATATTGATATGGAAAAAACAAAAGTAATTCTGAACAGGTATTTATTCAAGTTTCTATCTGAATATTTGATATTTTCTTTGGCCTCCACCTGCCTGTATCACAGCCTGAATTCTTGAGGGGTATGATTTCAGCAAATTGCAAAAAAGCTGACTCAAACTCTATTTCCCTGAGCACTTCAATCACCTCTCTTCGCAGGTCGTCGAGGCTT
Organism: Macrobrachium nipponense; assembly: GCF_015104395.2. NCBI lineage: Eukaryota > Metazoa > Arthropoda > Malacostraca > Decapoda > Palaemonidae > Macrobrachium > Macrobrachium nipponense. The sequence goes on along the minus strand of NC_087221.1, from coordinate 1,763,877 downwards.
GGTATACCATCATAGTTCACTGTGTGCGCTTCAGCACTATCCTTTAAGATACTACCAATGTTTTCACACACATTAAGGTCAGGGGAGCTACCTGGAAATTCACTTGACGAGAAGAAATTGATACCACTGTTTCGAAGCAGCTCCTGTGTCTGAAGAGTCTTTAAACATGGTGCCTTATCATGCAAAAATGTGACTTCTTCAACAGATAACACATTTACAGGATCTTTGAGGAAAGGAAATACTCAACCAGTAAGCACAGTTTCTCTGAAGTACTCACTATTCCATGACTGTCCTTTTTCTTTGATGAAAAATTCCCAAACATTCAGGAAATTTCACAATTTGGCGATAGTGCACGTCATCACTGATATCATCCAATTTTGCAGCCCAAATGATGTAATTTTTATTATTTGGCTTACTGACTGTGTAAGTGAAGAATTCATCTGATGCGGCAATCTTTAAGAACTACAAAACCATGCACGGTTTTCTCTCTGTTGCTGAGTGATGTTAGGCTTGCTGATAACATGAAATGGCTTGATACCCGATTTTTTCAACTCACGATATACAGCACTATAACTCTCTTCTTTCCCCTTTTAGTTTCTAGTTCAAGCACCAATTTACATAAAGACTTTCTTGGTCTACCCACTGCCACAGCTATGATGTCCTTTGACTCCAGAGAAAGGACTTCAGGCCTTCCAAGATTCTCACTCATTTCACAATGACTGTCATATGGATTTTTGTTCCAGATTCTTTTAACAAAGGTTTCATCTCTTTTAATGTATTTAGCTATCCAGGAATGAGAAATGAAGAATGTGCCAGCATTCCTGGCGTCTCAGAAAGGTTATAGGCCGTATTTGGTCAATCCATCTGATTTCCTCCCAGTTGTTAGCCATCACTGTACCCAACTCAGTCACTCAATCTGAAAATACAACAAATGTAAAATGAAAAATGGCTTAATAGAAACTTAAGATAATGTACTTCGAGATGGCTATAGCAGAAATCTTCATAACTTTCCATTTGTTCTGTTGAGGGGGGGGCTCTAATTTCGAAACACCCGATATATATATATAATATATATATATATATATATATATATATATATATATATATATATAGATACATCTATATATATAGATGTATATATATATATATATATATATAATATATATAATATATATATATATATACTCTATATATATATATGTAATATATATATATATATATATAATATATATATATATATATATATATATATATATATATATATCTCTATATAGATGTATATTATTATATATATATGATATTATAGATATATATATTATATATATATATATATATATATATTATATGATATATATATATGATGTATATATATATATATATACTTTATATATATATATTATATATTTATATATATACAAATACCATATATATATATATCTATATATATATATATATATATATATATATACTATATAATATATATATATATATATACTTAATATATATATATATATGTATATATATATATATATATATATATATATATGTATTATGATATATATATATATAAAAAAATATATATATATAATAATATATATATATATATAGTATATATTATATTATATATGTATATATATGTATGTATGTATGCATATCATGAGCCCCCTTTGTTTCATCCAGCTGAAGTAACATTAAAAGCTCATGCTTCTGATATTTTCCTTCTCTCTCTCTCTCTCTCTCTCTCTCTCTCTCTCTCTCTCTCTCTCATCCCATATTTCTATTGTTATATCTGTTCTGCCACCTGTTCGTACTTTCCAGAACTACTGAGAATGAGTCTTCGGGATGAAATAAAATCCATGAAGGCACGCAGAAGTCGTTCTCAAATTTCTCCCCAAACCCCAGTAAGAGTCAGGTGACTCAGTTCACACCTTGATAGACTTCTTCTCCGGCCATGCCAGCATCTGCCAGGATCCATATTGAACTCATGTGGCTGTGGCCGCCACGGGAAAACCTTGCATTTTATCAGTGCTTGAAGAACTTGACTTCCTTCACCTACATTTTACGAATTGTATCTTAGGAGAAAGATAGCGTGTTGAGGCGAGGGACGATAATCCTGGCATCCCTGACCCCCAACCTGCCACTCCTGCTGTTGGTCCTTCTGTCACCTTCCAGCACACACCTCCTGCCCCAGTCTATGACAACCCTGACAGACTGAGGCCAGACTGGGGTCGTACGCCAGCAGAAGTGTCGTGTCTGTTATTTGAGCGGCACATGCCGAGACACGACCTTCCATTGTGCGCAGTGCAAAGTGGCACTCTGCGTTTACAGGAGGGATTGCTTCAGGAGGTACTATACCATCAACGAGTACTGGTCCACTCCCACCCCTGGAGTAAAGACTGGTAAGAGGTTGAGGCGCCACTAGGCATCCATGTCCCTCCTATCTCGAACACTTGCAGTGTTGCAGGTATATGCAAGGTCCTTCAGGAGAGATGAAGATGTACAACACCAGGATCATGATAAAAGGTATTGGGTGTAAGGATTTATTTTGTTATCTTCTTTTATGAAATGAAACTTATATTTTTCTTTTACCTACTGAAAATAAATAAATAAAACTGAGTTCGGGTAACTGCCTTTGTTTTTTTTTTTACTCTTACTACGTTTCCTGGGGCATAGGATAAAGTTATATATATCATTGTATAGCTAAAGCGTTGTAGAATACGATGAAAAATATATGAAAACTGTAAATATAATATGCTAGAGCTCTTTTTGTAGAACATAACATAAAACTTTTCGTGTTCCGCTACATTTACCTGGCGCGTTATGGCATTTCCTGAGGTCTTTTTACTTATTTGATGACAATGTGACAACAATCAATCTTTTAACAACAAAATAAGACCGGAATGATCGATATACCGTAAATAATGTGGAAGCTACAGTCATCTAAAAAATTCTTTTGGTATGCGGAATTTTCGCTCACCTACGAGTAAAAATATGACTTCTAGTATGTGTGTTTCTTCGACGGTTTAC
>NC_087221.1:1756859-1760350 GCF_015104395.2 Macrobrachium nipponense | reverse complement strand
CAAAAAGTAACTCTTATACTAAAAAGTTTTCTCAATAAAAATTTCTTAGAATTGTATTTTAAAAGCAATCTTAAAATTTGAAAAATAAATAATCATAAATAATGAAATGGGATTTAAAGGGTTAAGCCTCTGTTTTACATCTTCTATTGTGTTGTTTAGTCCCCTCTGTACTTCTCGTTGAGTTCCTCCCTTGTTTTCTTGCTTCTTAGCCTTTTTTCTGCCATCTCTTTCAGTTTACTCAAGTCAGATCTCATCACCATGATTTGCTTTCCAGGCTTTTCTTTTCCAAGAAGAGGTTGCTGTTTTGGTTTCTGTTGGGTTGGTTGTGCTGTGGTGTTGGTGTTCGAATTCCCATCAGTTCTGCTACTAATCTTGCTCCTGCATATGTCAAGTTATTTGTTTCTGTGATACTGGTGGTTGTATTATGCCATTATTTCATTGACCTCACTTGTTTTCTCCCTTAATTTCTTGGTGTTGTAGGCTTTCATGGAGGGATCTTTGTTCTCTCTGTATCTGGCTCCATCCATTGTCTAATCTTTTCTACCATTCCGTCCTCTCTGTTACTTCGTCGGTGTTTCTTACGTGTGTCGTTGTTTGATACCTCATCCTCCCTGTCGTCTTCTGTGGCATCGTCTCTCAGTTCGTCTTCGTGTAATTCGTTGTCGTGTGACATTTCCCTTTCCAGTTCTTCTCTTTCTGTTGGGGAGAGCGGTTCACCCATCCAACGACTGACCAGAGCCAATGTTGCTTAACTTAAGTCTATTGACGACCTAACCCACTCTCCACGGCGCCACATATTATTATTATATTATTATTATTATTATTATTATTATTATTATTATTATTATTATTATTATTATTATATTATTATTTTATTATTTTTCTGTTGAAAAAATGGCTGATTCAGGTGCGTTAATTTTATACAGGACTATCTCAAATCTCCTTACTGTTGATTTTTCAGTATTGCTTAGACAGGCAAGCAATGTACGAATGGAGAACATGTCAAAAATGGTGGATTCAAGGGACAATTAGTATTCTACATAGAAATACATCACTCTTGGTGACAAACAATTATAATCAAATATCTACATGAAATATTATGAGTTTGGAACAGCTAATTTAATTGTGGCAGATATTATTTTCTGGGTGAGATATGTTGATGATGTGTTTGCGGTACAGAAAACTTATATTGACATTCAGAAGATTTTAAGAACCCTCAATAACTAGTTTTCTCCATAACTTTTACGGTTAATAAAGAAGACAATGGTGTTATCGCATTTCTCGATATTAAAGTTGTAAGGTCAGTAGGAAGTTTTAGCTACAAATTTAAAATACACAGAAAACCTACAAATAACAATCTTATAATTAACAAGTACTCCTCCCACAAAGTTGATGTAAAACTCTTAGCATTAAGATCAATGTTTCTTACAGCTCTTGATATCTGCAGTCCGGAATTTATCAATGAGGAATTAGAATTTATATATCAAGTTGGTATTGAAAATAATTTTAAATTGGAAAATACTGATTATAACCTAACATTAGCAAGAAAAACATTTTACTTATATAAGCATATGAGGAGAAAAACAGAAAGTTGAATTTTATATCTTTCCCATACCATCCCACATTCGAGTCTATAATCTACCCCTTAAGGTTACTTGGTTGTAGTGCAACATTTTCATATCCCAGCATCATTGGCAAAACTTTAATTCGTAATAGACCGGGAACAATGAAGGAGTCATTTATAAGATACCGTACAAGTGCGGTATTTTGTATATATAACAATCTAGGAAGGCACTCGAAAAGCGTATTTTAAATCATTAATATAATATACGAACAAATAATACAAGCAATGCTTTATGTGTACACAGTAGTATGTGTAACTTACCGATGCTCTGGCTTGGGTCAAAGATTTCATTTAAGAGAACCGGTTTTACTGAAAGAAATTTGTTTGAGAAAGCTTGCATTGTTCGCAGCAAAGAAAAACATTTCAATTTATCGCCGGGTTTGTGTAGATTAGATTCTTCATGTGTAGATATTAAATACAGTTACCATTACATTGCATATACTTATTACCTGCATACATGTATATTATTGATTTAGAGGATTATGTTTATATCATCAATTCCATTTCATTTATCCTTTTACCATTTGCACTCTACTTGTTTCATTACGCATCGTGGCAACACTGCATTTAATATGCTGCAAAACCGCCATTGTTTCCCGCCATATACACGATGCATTGATCAGTTCCTGTCCTGTAGTCACTGAGAAGTGAAGCATGGAACTTCCTTCCGCCTTCACATCGCTGTAGCTGCCAATATATGGAATTTTAAGAACCTATAGTTTCATTTCATCACCCTTCGTTCCACTCATTACATAGACGTATGTGGCAGGGTTACAAGCCACAATAACACTTCGATTTTAAATGTCTTGAGACGTCAGTACAAGTTAGATAATGTCATCCATTAATTATCATATAATATAAGTTTGTTAATATGTACTTAGTGTTTTGCTGTTTCAAATAGACATATCATCTCATTTGATATTTTATTATTTCTTTATTTGTTCAACGACTACTCTTGTTTTGTTGTTATTTTACTGCTGAATGTTTTGTAGCTCAACCTGCTAGTTTTTGGTAACAGGATTCCATATGTTAAAAATTTTAGGCCTTTCCTGGCTACATACACTGCAAACTTCATTTCTTTCCTTAATTAATAAACGCTCCAAAAAGAGGTCCATTGGAGGACAAAATTGTTGGGCATTTTCTAAGAAAATCTCTTTTTCATTTTCCTGTGTGGAATACTATAAATTATTTATATATATTATATATATATATATATATATATATATATATATATATATATATATATAGATACATACATATATATATATATATATATATATTATATATATATATATATATATATATATATATATATATATATATTATATATATATATATATATGTATATATACAGTATATATATATATATATATCTATATATATATATATATATATATATATATATAAATATATATATATATATATATATATATATATATATATATATATACATATATATATATATATATATATCTATATATATATATATATGTGTGTGTGTGTGTGTGTGTATGTGTATGTAATGTGTGTGCGTGTGTGTGGTGTGAAGGTCTAATTGACCTTGTCTAATAAAATAAAAATAAAAAATACCATCTCGGAACCGTGCCTACCTCGAACGTCCTCCACGAACTAGCATCTTTGTTGCTTAATAAAGTTTTCAAAATCCAGGCTAAAACCAAACTCCGGGATACGAAAATACAGCCTTTATTGACCCCCAAGAAAACTAACGTGAAAAAAGGAAAATGAATTGGAAATCGCAAAAACACGCAATACAATCACGCAATCGAAATGCGACACACCACCTCTCCATAGAAACACATCAGTTCAATCGCTATTTCTATTTTCCTAAAAAATCTAAGAGGAAAAA
>NC_087221.1:1741859-1751859 GCF_015104395.2 Macrobrachium nipponense | reverse complement strand
CGATGACTTATGTCTTTATGAAACAGGGCAGCACAAGCGAAAGACAAGAGAAATGTGAGATGCATGAGAGAGAGAGAAGGAAAAATATCAGATGCATGTGCTTTAATGTTACATTACATGGATGTAAATAAAGGGATTCATAATATATATATATATATATATATATATATATATATATATATATATATATATATATATATATATAGATATATATATATTTGTGTGTGTATGTGTGTTTATGTGTTTGTGTGTGAGTGTTAGTGTACCACAAACCCCCCTCTTAAATTCTTGGCTGGGCTTCAAAATAAACTTTAGTTGAAATTCATTTGTGGATCTAGGATTGGAAATGCCAAGTATTTCAAAGTGTGAATAACTCGAGAAGTTAAGAGGGCATTACGGCTAATAAATACTTCTTACGCATCTGGTAAAAGATGATTAGTCGATTCTACTTATAAATTTTAGCCTAAAAGCGTAATACACGAATAAAGACTCGGCTGTGATGGTGAAGGTGGATCTATTCTAGCGCTAGTCAATGTATGTGAATTGGACAGACATAAGTACATATGAGCAAATATAGACTTACATAAGTCTTCATGCCCGGGTAATTATCATTACACCATTCAGATACCCAATCCCGTGATCTAGTCTTGACCGGGCATAATAATAATAATAATAATAATAATAATAATAATAATAATAATAATAATAATAATAATAATAATGGTTACTGGCTCAAAAACCTCAAATCCCTTCACCCACTCATAGCACAAGAAGTCCGAAATGGATGACCACAGGGAGAACACATCCTTAGTACAGAAAGAAACGAACAAGGTAAATATAGCAATGAACTAGTTCTATCACCTTCCTACTAATAATGTTGAAGTTGCTAACAGGTATCATCAGTGAAAGGCTATGCAACTATCTAGCGGATACAAACACAATCCACCACAAACAGAAAGGCTATAGAAGAAAGTGTAGGGGCACAAAATACCAGCTCCTAATAGACAAAATGGTAATGAAGAATAGTTAGAGAAGGAGAACCAGCCTAAGCATAGCATGGATTGACTACAAAAAAAGCCTTCAACATGATAACGTACACGTGGCTGATAGAATGCCTGAAAATATATGGAGCAGAGGAAACCACCATCAGCATCGTAAAAACTACAATATGCAACTGGGATAAAACTAGCAGAGGTTGACATCAGGAGAAGAATCTTTCAAGGTGACTCACTGTTTCCACTATTTGTAGTAGCCATGATTCCCATGATAAAAGCCCTGCAGAAGATAGATGATGGGTGCCAACTCAAGAAAGTAGCTAACAAAATTAACCGTCTGATATTCGTGCACAGCATCAAGTTGCATCGTAAGAGCATAAAGGAAATAGGTACCCAGATTCAGACTGTAAGGATTGTATGTATATGGGGACATCAGGATGGAGTTTGAAATAGAAAAAAATCCTTTGGTCTACATACAAAAATGCAAAGTTATAAGGACTGGAGCGTTAAAACTGACCGACAGGAATATCATCAAACACCTATATGAGACAGGATCCAAATGCCTCTGAATAATAGAAGAAGAGGATACAAAACTCCAAGAAATGAAGGAGATGATCAAGAAAGAATATATGCAGATACGTAAGTGATAGTCAATTCAAAACTCAATACCGGAAACAAGATGGAAGCCATAAACACATAAGCAGTACAAGTAATCAGATACAGCAGGAGAGTAGTGAAATGGATGAAGGCTGAACATGTAGCATTGACCAGAGAACTAAGAAACACATGACAATACACAAAGAACTACACCTAACACCCAAGAGCAAAGACACAGATTATACTCGTACATAACACAAAAGGAAGAAAGGAGAGCCCTACTAAGCATATAGGAATGCATCATCATAAAAAACAGAACACCAAGGCAATACCTGAAATCCAGTGAAGATGCATGGCTAAGGAGTGCATGGGAAGGACTGATAAAAGCAAGTGAAGACTCAGAAGTATACAGACAGGAAAATTAAAAACAGAATAGAGGAATGGGACAGCAAACCAATGCATGGACAGTAAGTGAGACAGACTACAGAACTGGCCAGAAATGAAACATGGCAATAGCTACAAAAGGGAGAACTCAAGAGGGAACCAAAGGAATGATAACAGCGGCACAAGATCAGGCCATAAGAACCAGAGTTGTCCAAAGAACAATAAATGGAAATAACATCTCACCCATGAAAGACGAGACCATAAACCACATAACAAGCGAATATCCGACACTCACACGGAACCAGTATAAAAAGTAGCAAAAGATCTATGCTGGAGCCTGTACAAGAAACGCCAGCTAGCTTGCAGTAACGAGTGGTACAAACACCAACCTGAAGGAGTGATAGAAAATGATCAAACAAAGATCCACTGGAACTATGGTATCAGAACATGTCGAGTGATACATGTCAATAGACCAGACATGACGCTGATTGACAAAATAAAGAAAAAAAGTATCACTCATTGACGTTGCAGTGTCATGGAACACCAGATAGATGGGAAAGAAAAAAAATCATAAAAACGCTAGGCACAATCCCAAGATCCCTGAAAAGGAACTTGGAAAAACTGGATGCTGAAGTAGCTCCAGGACTCATGCAGAAGAGCGTGCTGTTAGAAATAGCACACATAGTGAGAAAAGTGATGGACTCCTAAGGAGCTAGGATGCAGAACGAACCCTACACTGTAAATACCACCTAATCGAGTTGGGTGGCTGAGAAAGAAAAGTCATAATAATAATATTAATAGATTGATATTATAATTATATATTTCTGAGGAAACGGGTAGCTTAATCAAAATCAAAGGAATAGATCTCCTGCCTAGTCTTCTTTACTTAATCCGGATTGCTATTTTCGTATCCCTGATTATGCAAATGTCATTGCTATTAATAATTTTGTTGCAGTCGGAGATGTTATTGATGCCTTTGCGTATCTATTGCTATGGTATATTATTCTTATTCCAAGTTAGCATTGCCGTCATCATCATCATCGGTGAACCTCAAGTGGTTCGCTGTAGGCATTACCAGAGTATATTGACAGCATCCCTTCGGCCGCCAGCTGCACCCACTTCTAGGATTTTATTTTATCCCCATTTCCACTTCCTTTCTTCCAACTTGTCCAGCTTCTCGAACTATCAGTTCTTAGTGCAACTATATGGTTGTATCCTATTTTCACCTTTAGACCCTTGTAATTAAACAAAGTAATCTCATTTAAATTCTATATCTCATTATCTTGCTATGCATGCATTCCAACTTCTCATTTTTTTTCCCATGCTGAATGCCAGAAATTGCCGACGTACGTGGCTTTCTGGCCAGAGTCAGTGTGTTCTGTCCATTACGAAAAAAATACATATGAATACAAAACATTTCAAAGCAGAAAAGAGGGAGGGGGGGGGACAAATTTGTAGATAAGTACTTCAAGTTATAGCATAAATCTTGAATAGTAATGAGAGATAGCTGTTATGTAGTTAAGTCGCACTTCTCTTGTAGATGAAATTTATTTCAGAGATAAAAAAAAAAGATAAAGGATTTCGTATTTTAATCTCTCTCTCTCTCTCTCTCTCTCTCTCTCTCCTCTTCTCCCTCTCTTCTCTCGCTCTCTCTCTTAAAGAAAGGAGCAAGGATAGTTGTGGCACTGATGTAATGAATTGCATTACATAAATATGGATAATTATCACACTATGAGGGATTACTTACCCATCTCCAAACAGCGGCTAATCCTTCAGATAGTCTTTATCAGAAACAGCTGAATGTATTGCTATAAATCTGTCGACTTTTTTTTCACTTATACATTCATCTTCGTTTCTCTTACAACGAGGTTACGCTAATTATTATCTTTTTTTTCATTTCTAGATTTAATTTATAAGTAATAAAATGCAATGAGTATCCGTGGATTTTCCTTCACTGTTTAACTACGGTAGCACCTTGGAAATGAACTCCTGTATAAGTACATAGAGTGGAAGTAGAAAAAGACTTTGTGACTTTCTAGAGAGTCCTTTTTTTTCAAGTTTCCATGAAGAATATATGCGCCTGAATTTCTAATGAAGTGAAGATTTTGGAAGTACGTATTGTCATTCATTGCTTCAATATGACATAATTTGAAGTATTTACTTCCTTTATAATTGAGTCAGTGACATAAAGTATGTTATTAGGATTAAACGTTCGTAATGAATTAATAGAATAGTAAATTCTAACAGAGTAATTGCTATTTTACAGAGCGTTGACGGCATCTGCACATAGGGTAAGTGAAACCGGTGACCAAACTCGAAGTTTTATGAAAATTAGTTTGTGTTATTCCTTTTATATTGAATTATGTTAAAATATTTAAACCGTAGTGAGCATCTTTTGTTCTCTGTTAGTATTGCTAAATCTCTCTCTCTCTCTCTCTCTCTATACAGTTCCGAAATATTCTTGCGAGTTGTCACAAATAACAAAGTATTGAATAGCTTTCATCCATTTTAGAAATATATGCCAATTTCCAACGTTTATTAGGATGAAAGTGCGAACAAAAAATTATTTTTGAAATCTTTTTAATCTGGTAAAGATTAGGCGACAGCAATCCACTTACAACCAACATAAGCCCAGATTCTATATCAAATCAGTGAAAGCGTTACCTCATTAATCTATTGTTTGCTCAGCGCAAATGACTATGATAATTAGTCATGGAGATGAAGTGTTTTTGACTGTTGTAAATCTCTATAATTCATTTATTTCCGCTTTGACACTGCCTGACTTAGTCTGGAGTTCTAAAATGAAATTCGGTAGAATTGGTCATGTCACTCATTTTCTTATCTCTTTTATTCTCTCTCGCTTATCACGATATCTTAAAGAATATGAAGTACTTGTATGTAAGTAAATTTGATGATAACCAATCTTTTTGTTATTCCTTTATCGTACATATTTGGGTTTTGTCTAACCAGTGAAAAGGGTAATGCTCTAAAACTTTTCTCTTCGGCTTGATTAAGTCTTTCGGTCATATCCAAGCTTTTCCTAAATAAACATTTATAAAAAATGAAATAAAGAAATAAGAAATTAATTTATTAAGAAAATAGGATCGATATTTGGTTAGGAATAAGTTAATCCGAATATTAGAAGAAAACAGGTTTTGGTAATGAAATAGCGTCGTTTTAACGTTTCTTGGGTCAGATTTCATTTACAATTACTCATCTTCATTACTGACATCAGTCAGTTTTCTTGAAAAATGAATGGTTCAGGTGAAAAATTCACTTCTGCACCCATCGTGTTTAAAAGCCTCTGCAACATGAGCCGCTATTAATACCTCCACGAGCATTAGCAGCAAACCAATCGTTCCATCGTATTCAGGCTACACTACTCTTCTCAACCCAGTAAACCACTTCCGCACTGTCAGTTGGATAGAACTGAAAGACTGAAGAACTGCAGCCCTATCCACACACTGTTCACTTCGGCTTGCAACTATAGTATCAGTTCTTCTTGTGATCGTGTGGTGAGAGGACAGCCATGGCCACTCCTCTTATGCCAGAAGATATAGAGACACTGTCTGAGCACAGCTGGTGTGTTGGTAAGGATGTTAACTAAAAACAAACGCAAACGAGAAAAATGGACCAAAGACTGGTTATTGAAGACAAAAAATACCTCACATAAACATTTTATCAGAATTATTATTTGAGAAAGGCGACTGGTTTAATTATCTTAGAATGAACCATGAGTCTTTTTTGGAATTGCTCTCCATAATAAAAACCCTTCATAAAAAAAAAAAAATACCTTTATGAGAAAATCTAGATCAGCCCATGAAAGGTTGATAGCCACACTGAGATTCGTCGCAACTGGACGAAGTTATGAGGATTTAAAGTTCACCACCATCATTTCTGCCCAATCACTAGGGAAAATTATACCTGAAACGTCCAAAGCGATATGGACCTCACACGGCGAAAGGAATATTTGAAAGTATACAAGTTTCAAACCAAAAACAAATATTTATTTCCAATTGAAGAAACTAAATATAAAAAATATAATAATAGCTAACCAAACATTTGTATCATTAAGTTTCACAAAATCATATGCGTATACATCCATTAATATATATATATATATATATATATAATATATATATATATATATATATATATATATATATATATATAGTATATATATATATATATACACACACACACACACACACACACACATATATATATATATATATATATATATATATATATATATATATATATATATGTATATATATATATATATATATATATATATATATATATATATTATATATATATATATATATATATATATATATATATATATATATATATATATAGCCAGTTCATAGATACACTCTCGAAATGTTAGGCCAAACTGACAATATACTACTTCCCGCCTCCCCACACACGATGAAAAAGGCTGTCAGTACTACGGTAGTGAAGGTTAATTTTTCGGTAATCACATAAGTCGGTCATTTCACACCACAGGCCAGTCTTTCAGTACAAACTACCCCCTTACACGCTCAAACTGGCTTGCAAACCTATAGTTTGACAGTCTAACTGACGTTTGGAGTGAGTGTGTATGGTCCTCCCTAAAGTTTCTCTTATTCAACTCTTTTACTAATATGATGATAAACAGATCAGCAGCTACCTTTCAAACTTGAAAAACTCCATAAATTGGAGAATAAATTTATTCAGAAGCACACGCGGTTTCGGAAAGTCATGCTCTCTTTTTATACCGAAGACATTAAAGCCCAGCTATAGTATATCATGAATGAAGTTAAAAGAGAGAGGGAGAGAAGAAGAATAATAGAATACATGAAATATATGTAACTAATAAAACAGGATAACTTCAAGAAAAATGTATCGTCCCAATCTGAAAGGTAATTTAGGAAACAATATGTCAAGTACAGCAAAGTAAAATTGTAAGATCTTGCAGCACACTGCATTGTTTCACTTTCCTTCGTGACTTCTACCTTTATATATATATATATATATATATATATATATATATATATATATATATATATATATATATATATATATATATATATACATATATATGTGATATATATATATATATATTATATATATATATATATATATATATATATATATATATATATATATATATATATACTCACATGACCGGTTTGCCCAAGTATGAGTAATGAATTATATTTCCTCTGGATTTTTATTGAATAATGGCAAGTGTTATTGTTGTTTGTCGGTTATTCAGTTATGTCTTGTCTAATTCAATGATGGTCAAAACTCTTGCTGACAGATGAAAAACAATCATATATTATAACTATAGAAGCAGACAGTTTTTTAATTAAGGTTAACTTGGCTTAACGAACTTGGCTCATCTTGGTATTTTTGTGTGCTTTTACCTTGTTATATATTGCATCACTTTACGACATATATCGTTCAGATAATTTTTATTGTTATTTCACATATATGTAATAATTAGTTTGAGAAATTGTTTTTATAATATGAAAAATAGAATAAATCATCACAAAAAAAAGGGGGTAATCCCTTATTTCTTGCCCATAGAAATATTTACATGGAATATCTTGAGACAAAACTCTTACCAAGAAGTTTGCCCCATAAAAGTTATATGGTTTAGGTATGTGGATGATATTTTCTGTGTTTGGCCAGTTCACGAAAATCTTCGGGAATTCCTTAACAATCTCAATAGTTTAGTCCCTTCTTTAAGATATGCTGTAGATGAAGAAAGAAATTGTAATTTGAATTTTCTTGATGTAACTGTCCATGGAAATGATAGAAATTTCACCTTTTCAGTCTTTCGGAAATCAACTAACATTGCCTCTTTTGTTCATTACTACTCCAATCACCATCAAAATGTTAAGTTCTCTGTTTTTTTCCGGGATGTTCTTGAGGGCTTTACGTGTCTGTAGCCGGCAGTTTATTGACGTTGAGATTAAAACTATTTATGATATTGCATTGAAACTTAAATACCCAAGGACTTTTTTAGATGTGGCATGGAAAAGAGCTAGAAAAACATTTTATTTAACGAATGACAAACTTGAATTTAGTAAGTATAACACTCTAAAATTACCGTATTATGAAAGGTTTTTAGAAATTCCTGGAATTTTAAGGCTTTTTAACATAAATGTTATATTCGGTAATGTTAATGACAAGAGTTTAGTAATGAAAACATTTCCAAAAGATGTTCCCGGGTGCATATATGAAATGCTTCGTAAATAGTGTATTAAAATATATTAGACAAACCGGAAAATCCCTTTCACAACTAATCAAACAGCACCAATACTCAGGAAGAACTGGTCAAATACCGAATGCAATATTCGTATATATGCATATAAGAGCTTTAAATCATCCTATTAACTGGAGTCAAGCAAGAGCTTTAATCTCATGCAATGACACAGTTAATATGAATATTGAATCTTGTTTTATCAAGTCAAATAATGGAAGTATTCTAAATTTAAATCTTGGTTTATTTAAACTCGATGTTTTCATAATGGAAAAAGTTGCAGATAAATATAAGCAAAAAAATTTATATATTCAGTTTTATACATGTGATTGGAATTTGTAAGGCTGCATTTTAGTTTCTCTTACTGTTAAATCAAGGTTTCAGTTTGTGACCGTTTGATATTCGATAATTCTGGATTATCTCTTTGATTTTCACCCTTTTGACAATTAACTATCTGGTATTCTTGATCTTTTAGTTTACTTGGTAACTTTCTTTCCAACAGTATTTCATTCGTTCCTTGATATTGCCTTAGTAGAGACGAAAGCGTTTGGATTTCTGCCTATCATATATATATATATATATATATATATATATATATATATATATATATATATATATATATATATATATAATATGTATATATATATACATATATACATACATACATATATATATATATATATATATATATATATATATATATATATATATATGTTATATATAGTATGTATATGTGTGTGTGTTTGTGTGTATGTATGTATATATGAACGTATGCATGCATAATATGTATGTATGTATGTATGAATATATGTACTTCCATCTCAAGAGGTCATAAAAACTGCATATTCTACACAATTATAGGTTTCGATAAAAAGTAATTTATAACATTGATCTCTGATGAATGTGAGTAGATGACAATCGTGTTTACATGTCACATGCAGATGTGACAGACGACGTAGGTGGTAATTGAGATGCACGTGACCTTTGACAGAAATGACCTGCCTTGTCTCCAGCTCTTTGTACCTTCCGCCTTCATTGAATTTGGTGGGCGTGGACGTTGGAATATTGGTTTGCAAATAGGGCCACGGGTTTATCCCAAGTCCTGACGGTCTCCAGTTCCTTTTTTCATTGATAATGGCGGATTTTGTGATGTTTTCCCAGATGCAAAGAGATAAATGCTTTTACCGCAGGTAAAGATACACCTAGATTTTCATCTACTAATATGTCTGTATATCTGGAATGTATTGCTTGAAACTAAGTCTTCCCTTCCATAACATCATACTTTCATTTATGCATAAATCTTGGAAAGGTTGAAATTTATTTTTACCTGAATTCTTTATGCACATTGTCGAGTACTGGTTTATTAGCGGGGGGTTTGGTGGTGGGGGGGCGGTGGTCTGTCTCCTGTGAATTATCAGCGAAATATTTTGTCTCCTGTGAATTATCAACGTAATGTAGAACTCGTAGAATTTTAAGAAATGTGTCCCTTGCCATCAACCTTCTCACTCCCCTTATCTCGAACGCCTCAAACGTAATCCAGGAATCAACGATGCGATGTTTGCTTAGATGGGACATGATCATAATCACACACAGGAAGCGTACCATTTCGTCTACAGTAACCTGGGCAAGCTTTCGCAGATATTTTGATATGCATCTCCTAGTGCATCAACATGGAATCTTTGATGACGGTTTGTCTTTTCAACAATCAGCCCCATAAATTTGTTATAAAAAACAATAATCTACTTCTTTTGAATTTTCATTCACATTA
>NC_087221.1:1724359-1736859 GCF_015104395.2 Macrobrachium nipponense | reverse complement strand
AGGTTCCAGAGTTCATAAAGGTGTACTGCTTTGCTTGTATTTAAATTTATATGTCATTGTTGCCAGAGGTTTAGCCTTCGTTACGTATAGCCAATCTTCCATCGAGAAAGAGGGAAGAAATGATGTCATTAGTTACGTACCGAGTGCGTTCGAAACCTTTTCTCTGAGTAAGTTGGCCCGTCTTCAAAAAAGGTCACTTTTACATTATAAGTACCAAATTTATTCAACCTACGTAGTGCAGAATACACTCAAAATTTATGTGTTGATATAATATGTATTCTGAATAAGCGTTATATTTATGAAATGCATAGATAAAAAGTTATTGCGAAAAAACCGTGTTACAGAGGCCCTGAATCTCATAGTAGTCGTCTGACATTTACATTGTTACTTTTAAAGATAATTTTAGCCTCGTTCCAGTTGGGTCTATGATCATTCCTGAATGCATGTGCTATTATTGCGCTGTTTTGTGATTGTAGTTCATAAGCTCGCTTATGTTCGCCCAAATGAACTTGATAATAATATTTTGAAATACTTTTAATCTATATTATTTTTTAAAAGTTTCCCATGGTTCTTAATATTAGATAGTTTTGGGTTGGACAGTTTACACCCTGCATGGAAACTAATACCCATATTTCAAGTTATTATTATCAAGTTCTGCCCATTGCATCAGCAGCAAGTATAAATATAAGAGAGGTAATCTCTCTTTAGGACGCAAATTATTACTGATAGTCCTAAGATTTATTAAGACAAACGTAACTAACGGCTGCAAAATAATTGATTAAAATTCTCCTTAAGTGAGGTAAAAAAGAGGTGTCATGCATATAAGGAAATTTTATATGAAACTTGAGCTTCTGGCCCAAATGTATTGCTGCTGGAGGATGAAATGAAATTTTCAGTGTTTTCCTGATATATTTTTTAAAGAGATTAGAAGAATAACAATTTGATTTGAAATAATTGTAAAGAATTCCGATTTCTCTGTGGAAAAGACTCCAATCAGAAGTTAATGTCATGGCTCTGTAGAGGAGGGTAGATAATGAATTTAGTTTATAATTGAAAAAACAAAAACTATAAAAGTTAAGATCAAGGCCTGTGGACGTTGCCTTTCGAAAAATACATCTATGAAAATGGTCTTCAGCATGGATGACAGTCGTGTCTAAGAAAGGTAGTTGGTTATTGTTTTGAAATTCATATGTAAATTTAATGATGGAATGTAAAGAATTGGCATGTTGTAAGAACGAGTCACAGTGCAAATGGTCCTTAAAAAGAACAAATGTGTCATTCTTTTTAATAATAAACCATAGAGCATCTTGACCATATTTAGACCCAGGTACAAGCAATCGTTTAATAACAGTTCTCCTTTGGTCTTGATAGACGCATTAAAGACTATGCGGAGAGGAGTGGTCAAGCTTTCCTTTTTGACTCCAAAATAAGGCGTATAACACCTCTTTGTCTGCATTATGAACTTCTTCGATAAAGCCTGCTTCCAGATATGCCTGAAGGACGTTCTGGTAGGCGGCTTTGTACTTAGAGTCTCTTTCAAACTGTTGTTTGAGCGAGTTCAGTTGTGCAATGGCAATTTTATGGTTGTTGCTTGGACGTTCTGACCCACATAATGGCAAACATACATGATAACCCCGTTCAGTTTTCATTATACTTTGTTTTACTTCATCACTTCGTTTTCTGAAGTCGTGAACTGATCATGGGGAGCAATGTCAGTCATATCCAATTTGCGCCATACATTGGCGTTATGATCTGATTCTATTAATCTACAAACCCACAGTGTTCGAACAGTTGATATGTCCATCCCCTGTAAGGCCCACTGGGGTACCCTCCCATTAGAGATGACCCCACTATGAGTAACAAACAGACTGAACCCATAAATTTTTTCCATCTTGATGACGAAAAAGTTAAAGTAATCTGCTCCTATCAACAAGTTGACATTCTTTAACACATCCTCCTTTTGTCCAGCAAGAGTCTCGTTACATTCATTAAGCCTACATTGTAAATCGGTGCGTTTACTTGACTACTTGCGAGCCAAAAGGTGCCATGTTAAATGAAACACATTTAATCATGGTAGATTGAGTGTTTGCCCTAACCAACTTGATATGAAACTATGCTGGCTACCAGTTTCGGGGAACATTCGAGTCTTAACTGGTTGATTGTGCATGTACAAAATGGCAATTGCGATTGGAAGTAGGGTGGCCGGGAGTTCAGCTGAAGGCTTATCCTTTATAATCTTTGCATTTACATAAGGGTTCTCCCTATCCCTTTGTTCTGATAACCCTGATTTACATTATGATTTGTTTTTGAATGATTCTGATTTTGATGCGTTACTAGTTTAGATATGACATGAAATGGTCGACTGGGTGGTTGGAAACTGGAATTTGGCATGGAAGATGAATTGGACCAAGATTTACGGTTACCATTGCCACAGATATGGCTGTGATGATGCCCATTATACAACTTGCAGCTGCATTTGCTGCTACATTATTTGCTACTATGTCCTGTAGCAAGACAATTGAAACACCTAAATGCTAACACAAGTAAATGCTTTTTTGCTGCAGCGTTTGGATGCTTAGTAAAACTGTAGGTGGAATGATCACCATCGCAAAATGGGGACAACGCTGCCCGAAAGGTGCTTGATTCTAGAACCTTCAGTCAAGAAAGTTATGACATTTCTTCCCCCTTCTGCCACACATCAACCTCCCAGCACTTTATGAGGAAATCTAATGTTTCAAACAACTTGTCTAAGTTATAGTCACATTTGTGTAAATACTTAATGATCATTTTATACCTGACCCTGTGATAATCTGATTGATCAAGCTTAACAGCAGGCCTTGATCCAGTGTGGATCCACTTAGGCATCGAATCTATTCAATTAACATGATGAGTTCTACTCTAAAGTTTGTAAGTTCTACATGATTACACTTTGGGACAAAGATATTGGCTAACCGTCGATGTGGCATGACTGGTCTCCTGGTGGTTGCCATAGTACTTTTGTAACGAGTTAAGAGCCATGCTATGATTGGCAGCAGTTACATTAAGAGCGGCTCCTCTTCTAAAGATCCTAGAAGATATGTGAACTTAGCTATGTCGTCTAAGTCCACGCAGTGATACACATGTATATTGAATAGTTCCCTAAAGTTAGTGAACTTGGTCTTCTCCCCCCTGAATACAAGGAATGGGAGCTGTTTCAATTGAGCGAGATGCATTTTTGGCTAGGCTACATTAGTCAGAGCACTGATTCAGTTGAGTAGTAATGTAGTTGCATGACCGGCTTAATCAAGGGTCTGTCTTATCCTGGATTTAATTGAAAATTCTAAGTTAGTCGTGGTCGTGAGGTAAAATGTGCGCAATTGTTGTTTGTCAGCTTGAATCATATCTAGTAGAATTTGATAGACTGTCACATTATGTAACTCCAACAGATCTCTTTGAGCAAGGACCAGTGATTCGGAGAGGTGAACGAGTTGGGAATCAATCTGAGTCTCAATGGTGGCCACCATTTTGAAGAAGAGGAGGATTATTAATTAACTAAGGTAAACTAATCTGTAATGAAGGTAGGGTGTCTAATGCAAGCAAGCTAAGGGACTGCAGGGGAATGATGCCACAGTACAAGTTACATGAATGAACATGTAATTCTTTCCTTCAGTCCTGCGCACCCGCTCACTGTGAATCAGTTGCATGATATGATTGGGGAAGACCACTCTCATGTATGCATCAAAATGTACCCTATCAGACGTCTGGCCTGACTAATAGGCTAGTGTATTCATAGGTAAGTACCGCAACCTGTATCTAGTTCACCTTGGGTAGTACCCCCTGATGCCATTAAAGCCTTTTACTCTAGTGCTGTACCCTGCCGGGTCTACGTGGAAACGGTTTGTTTCTTTATACTCTCTTACTTCTGCATTGCACACTGCTGTGGTTATGATTGATCTCTCCATGAATGCTACTATCCTATCCCAGAATTCCCTCACTACCCTCATGACTATATCTTTGTCTCCTACATAAACTATCATGAGACCGTATATACAGTTCCAAAAGGGTAATTCACTAGACTCAAAACTTGAAATTAACTTGTCGGGTCTACAGTAGATTTTGATCACTATTGCTAAATTTTGTGGAAATATTGCCAGAAGATGTGAATGACCCAGTAGGACTACTCTGAAAACCATGCTCATTTGTCGATAATCAGAGTCTGACGAATTAGACCAATCTAGTTCAAAGGGCCAAATGTTGTGAAATAAACTCAGCAATGGCCATTTACTGGTGTGCTGGATGTTATTGGCAAGATGGTCTAGCCTAGGGCACAGTAGTCTCCCTTCACGAACGACAAGTGAACACAATCAGCAAAATTTAATAAGATTTCATTATAAAAATAAATATCTACATCTCATGATTCTACTTATTCTACCTTTACAATAATCAAATGAGACTAAAACAGATCAGGCCTTAATTAGAACATCATCATATAAACAATGGCCACGATGTCCTTAGGGGAACCATGGTCTGGCTAAATTTCACTGAACTACAAATCACCAGGAAAATAACCAGTGGGGGACTATATTCATATGAACTGATTATAACGACACATTTGGTAAGTTTGACATAATGGAGTTTAACTCCAAATCCACTTAGTTGCAACACATGGTAGCAATGATTTAGCCAGGAGTGCGGGAGTTATAAACAAATGTGTCTTACCTCTAGTACAGAAGGGATGGGCGAAACATCTTCATGCCTGATGCTATATACTGTGATCAATTAGTCACTTTTACAACTAATACATTACACAATCGTGCATTAATGTAAAGGTTCTGGCACAAACTACATGATAAAATGAAATGCATGAGGTTCCCACGACTCTGTCAAAGGCAAGCTTGAATAACATACATAAAGGCAATTTATATGAGAAAGAACCATTGCGTTTTGCCCACTTTCTTCTTCGTGACTTCTGGTTCAGGACTGCGGCAAATTTAAGAGGAAAGAAAATGGCGCATACATTTTTTCACTACATTAATGTTAGCTACTGTTCTGGTACCTGATCCCCTCCTTTAGGGTTATCACTTGCTTTTCTTAATCATAATACACGTAAATATGAAAATAGGAAAACAGATTTTGACATTTTGTAAGGTTGCAGTTTATGCTCCGTAAACATCATCGTTTTTTTCTTACTTCCTGAACTACCTACTTACCTGAATCAAATGTTACATGATGGAATTGGCTCTTGGTTGTTTAAAATAATACTTGTAATACGCAGAATTTTATATACTATCTTCTTTTTATAGTCTAAAGGAGTAAAAAATATGGAGGAGATATAAAAGAATAACCTATATTTCATAATACATCGCTTCAGCACCTCAACAAATAAGCTCCCTAATGTACACTTCGTATTGGTATTGGAACGAAAACAATAAGGGAGACATCCGTTGCACTTCCAAATTAAGATGTTATAAGAAGTGCACCCAGAAACGGAACATTCCGCGTCACCTGCACATAGAACGAGAGAAAAGCACTACAACAAACGTAAACCAAACTTGTGAAAACATCCAAAAATATTACACTTAAATTATAAAAGTCTCAAGATTCCAAACTTGAACACAAAACACTCAATTTACAAATTTCACCAAGTCAACGACAATTATCACTCAACCCAGCCACGATAATTTCGCTATTAAATATGGCAAAAACTGTAGCCAAAGAAATAGGCCAATCCAACGTTCTAAAAAAATAATATTAGCAGGATTCACAAAATTAATTATGGTTTACTCGATGGTTGAGGAATATAAAACACAAACTAATGAATAAGGCCGGGTAACCTTACAATTAGCTAACCTGCATCTTATATCCACCGGCAAGCTGTCCGTCTGCGATGTTATGCAACAAAGTCTCCGTCCTGATGTGGGTCCCATGAACTATTTATTCTCGGTAACTCATCTTAAAAGTGTTGCCAAATAATATAAATAATCCCTGCGGCGTCGAAATCCGTCCTGCTCGAAAGGGCTGATATCTTCAAAAATGCTTAGAGTGTGCACTTCTTTGTAGGACCGAGTCTGGTCTGCCACTGCTTGAATTACGTAGCTCTCAAGAAAAGGAAAACTTTCACCTCTCCCGAAGATCCCAACACTACTCTGTAAAAGGGCAATTCTTCGGCAGTAACTAGTTAAACTAGCTGGTTCGGGGAGCTAAAAGACATTACAGCTATTGTAAGGTAATAATGGCCTTTAATGAAGTTAACTGAAGCGGACTATCTAGAAAAAATATGAAATTTTATATTGCTTATATTATTTTTGTAGAATAATTTCAAATTTAAAAGTTAGAAAAAAAAATATAGCTAATATTTTGTACATGTAAAGCTATTTGAGTTGTAAGCGAAATTCTAAAAGATCACTGGATAAAAAAAAAAAAAAAAAAAAAACTCATGCTATACGCTAATGGACATTGAAGCTTCGGGTTTTAGACCTATAGGGAAAGAACGGAGGAAATTGAACTCGATACCAACATATCATAGATAAATGACTTCAATTCGAAGTGGATTTATTGAGAAAATAATCTTCGTTCTATGTTTTCAAGATCAAATGATGAGGGGAATCAACTCTCCAAGCAGTGAGACCTGCTGTAGTCTTGCAGAGCATGTCACTATTTTACAATAGGGGTAATAACGGAATGTCTACAATAAAATGTCATTATGTATAAATACTATTTCACTCACCAAGAGTCAGAATAAAGAACGTAGAATTTTATTGATAGACAACTGTAAAAGCACCAATTAGAACATGAGAGAAATGTAAAAACACAAATCATAGCAGATGCAAGTGGTACTAAATGCCTCAACTTGGTAACACTATCGTTTGGCTACTCTAGGAAGACAGTTCTTTCACGCCAAAATGCAGGAAATTCGTTACTTTTAAAAAACTGCCATCGTGCCTTTCCGAGAAACATATTGAAATAGACTTAAAGCTTAACTATACAAACCTTTGGTTCACGCCAATGATGAGAATAATTTGAAACTTGTTGAAAACAGTGTGAGCTATCAGTCTTGCATCCGCTCGCTACTGCAAACATCTCAAGATTGATGATCATTCATGACACCAGCACAAGAGTCAAATGACTACCATAGATACAAAAATTAAGAAAAGGAGTTTGTTATTTGAAACAGTAATGGAAAAATGAGAGATATTAGATTCTCATCTAGATAATATAAAAAGTTTTACTGAAGATAATGGATGAATTGACACATAAGAAAACGGTGTCTCTTCTATGTTGTGAGCAATCTGCACCTGATCATTAGGAAATTTGAATTTTGGTTGCTAACTTGAATGGCATAGGTCTACTGAAATAAAAAATTTCATTATTTAAAAAAAAAAAAAAAAAAAAAAAAAAAAACTCCAAAAGGCACCCCTCCAGAATACGAGCTTTCAGAACAAGGAGATATCCGACCTGCAGCTTATTCGTGACACATGAAATATTTTATACACTATATTCGTAACTCAACGTGAAGAGGTTTCTGTCAGTAATACTCATAATCAGTACTACCCATACTAACAAAAATCAAATAAAAAGGACACAAATTACCCATCTTTATATATTCTCAGCTTTAAGTGGAAACACAAAATTATTAAACTGAAATATAGCCTCTAATCAGTATATCAAATAATTTAAAACGTGCTAAAATATACAGATAGATAGCACATTATTTCATCAACGAAAATGAAAGAAAAATATATATTTTATTTGAATAATTTTTCTCTACTATTTAGTATGCACATTTTATTTTGATAAATAAATCATATAATAAAATATCCTAAAATTCCTGCATCTTTAACTCAATACAAAGCACCTTTTTCTAATCTTTTTAGACCTTTCCTAAAGGCCCTACCACTATCAACAGCGACAACAAAGTAGTTTGTAGGGAGCAAGCATAAACTAAGTATCCCAGCTGTATCTTTTACTGTTATTGTTCTAAAGTATGTTAGGTCCCCCACTCACCCACCCACCACCCCATACCACATCCCCTGAACGTCAAAAATTGATATCTGGATATCCTGAATGGATTTCAATGAAATTGGGCACGTTTAGAGCCCTCAGTGGGAAACCTCTAAAGCCAGAGTTTCATCCCAGATGAATATTTTCATAGTTATAAAGGGCTGTAGTCGGGGTTTTTGTCTTCTCCTCGTGGCTACGCTTTACTAACCACCAACTATTATTGCGGTTGATGACAGGACAAAGGTTAAAACAACCTTTTTCTAATTTTAGTATGAGTTTTTACTGTCTTCTAAAATAATAATTAGCATCCTTTCATTTATGTAACATAATGTCATATAATTATATTAATATTTCAATAAATGCATTGAAATAGAAAACTAAAGTATAATAATATAACCAAATAATGTAAATCAATAAACAAAATTAAATATGGTTGTATGTAAACAATATTTGAATCTTTGAGTCACATTGATGTAATAGTATAAAACTGTGTAGAAGACGTGATACTTAGGACCTAAGTTATTAACGATAAGAATATGATATATTGAACTTCATGACCTGGCCAAGTAGAGCATTGGAAGGATAGACTACCGAGAACGGTAACTGTAGATTCAATATTGAAAATTGACGTAGTAGCTGCATTTATGTACTTTAATGCAAAATGGCACAAAGAAGATTCGTTTGAACCTGAATCAGTCACACTAAGGCCTGAAAACCACCAAAAAAATGATAAGACAAGTGAGTCGGCCGAGTAGGAAAGATATATTTCCAAATAAGGTGTTTTCATAACATGTGCAGCAGATAAAATTATTTTTTCACTAAAATACTACAGTTAACAAGTGACAGAAGCATGAAATTTGGTACCTATCTTCTCAATGTGTAACTTTTTGAAAATTAATCGGTGTTCACTAAAAATTCCAAAATGGCTGCCATATTTCAAGATGGCCACTAGTCAAGGTTGTAACATGGGACTCATATGCTTATGGTCTAGTTTTTATGCATTTGTATTAATTACACATATTTTAGGCAGAATCATAAGGCAAAAGTAAAATCTATTTTATTAAATAAAGATGGCATCCCAATATGACAGTCAAAAACATTGAATAATCACATCTCAGGATTAAGTAGCCATGGAAAAATGTACTTCTGTTTAATAAAATAGTTTGCAAGTCTGTATATAATCTAGGTGGTGGTTTAATCTTTAGTTTTAGGTTAGTAGAGTGAATGTCAACTCACAACCAGGGCACACTGGTGACTTCATAGCTGCGTAACTTAGCATGGGGTTCAGTATCAGCTAATTTTGCTTTATTAATGCTGTACATATCTTTGCTTTTATATAGGTTAGTATTTAGTGTCACAAATGCTGTCTAATAGCCCCATATTAATTAGCTGGTATTGACAGGAGGTGCCGGCGTGATAGAGCCAAGCCTAGGGTATATGATCAGGTTAGGTGTAGTGTGACTGAGGCACAAATGAAAGAGGCTAGTGGACACTTTTTTTACTATGAGCATCTCCACATGTCCAGCAGACATTCTTGGAAAGGGTCCAGAAATTATCTTATGTCCTGCAAAACTTGGGAAACCCTTTCCAGGAAGAAGTCAAATTTGTATGCAATAGACTCCAAAGACATATCTCATCCTAGCTCAGATGAGCTTGTTCATACTCACTTAGAGAAAGGAAAGTCCCAGTACAAGAAATTTATGAAAGGCTTGGCTGATAATCGAACCTCATTCTACAAGCCTATCAGGAAGAACCATCAAAACAGAAACAGCCTGAAAGAAAAATGTCAGCTTTCCTCCAAGCTATTCATTTCCTGTCAAAGCAGGGAATGCAACCTGCGGG
This sequence comes from Macrobrachium nipponense, assembly GCF_015104395.2. Taxonomy (NCBI): domain Eukaryota; kingdom Metazoa; phylum Arthropoda; class Malacostraca; order Decapoda; family Palaemonidae; genus Macrobrachium; species Macrobrachium nipponense. The sequence goes on along the minus strand of NC_087221.1, from coordinate 1,727,037 downwards.
AATTCTTTAAGCACATGAACCAGTTATTCCCTGCATCTTTGAGTGAGAGTGGAGATGTTTACATCTGTCAGAAGTCCCAACTTGCCTCCATACTTAGGAAATACATCTCACTTGTGGATGAAAAGCCAGAGGCAGGTGACATCATTGATGATTCGGCTTTGGTCCATGCACTGCCCCCAAAAGGTTCTAAGACTTTGGCAGAGACTATGCAGCCCCTGACTTTCGGCTAAGAATTAGTACCTGTGCTAATGCGTACAAGTCAACATATATTGTCAGTGATGTGTATAGTTCATCAGGTCTGAAAGCAGACACAAGCTCCAAAAGGGGACATGGGGGAAAATGCAAGGTGACAGAAGAGAACACCTTTCCTTCAAACTGGCAAAACTTCTTGGGGCTCAATGGAAACAAGTCAAAGCTGTTTCACCTCCTGCAGGCAAGATAGCTCAGATGTCTGCACCAACTTGGTTATTGTGAGCAATGGAACCCAAGTACCTACTTAGCACTTACAAAGTGAGCCTACTTGAACTGAAAAAAATGTTCCCATGAGGAGGCGGACAGCTTCATCTCTATCCATGACAGATATGCAGCAGGATAGGGGAGCAAGTCTATCATGGTCAAAGCCAATAACACAGATGTTCCCAGCTCTACAAAGCATGGGTCTACAACAGCTTTGGCCAATGACAGAGCCTTTGATGGATTAGTATTCACAACCTTTATAACAATGTTGCTTAAGAGAAGGCCAAAGGCATGCTGTTCTTCCATTAATTTACAGGTTGTGATGCTGTCTCATCCTTTATAGTCCATGGGCCAAGACCCAGAATTAGGGGTTCAGGTACCTAAAAGGGGAACAGATCCAACATGGATTTTCTGTTAGACTGACATCTGAAGTGTCTGAAATCCCTTGATGGACTTCTCAGAATGGTAGCTTAATGCTCGTATCTTCAAGAACAGTTGATGAGACATCGTTAAAATGGTTGTAACTACTGACAGGAATGATGAAAGGTCTAACTGAGTTCATTGGATTTTCAATGATATTCTACATATTTTCTTGGGCAATTTTCTATATTATACTTTGTAATTATATCAGAAATAGCAACAATTAATGTAAGAATTAAGCATATTCTAAATTTTGTTCAGCATAAACTTCACAACGTTTTTTATATCTCCTTGTTACAGCAACAATATATATGTGTTGTAATCATAGCCTTTGTTATTTCAGATTGCTAAGATCCAACATGGCGGAGCATCCAATGAAGAGAAAAAGACCTAACCTTGATGCTGTGCAATATGTGCAAAGGGCTCACCTTTGGATAAGCTTGAAGAGCCGAAGGACAGTGACTCTTGGCAAACACTCTATCAAGCAGCACAGGTAAGAAACCTTAACACTATCACCAAACTATATGTGGACGACAAGACAGTTCAAAATATACTGTATCATCGAGAATGTCGATCTGACTTCACACACTAGAAACATCTGACAAAATATCAGAAGACAATGAAGGTGTCTGTTGAGCATACACAGTTGGAAACAAGACAGTAACAATGCCTTGTCCCTGCTCAGACCTTAACAGTATATGACCTGATCTGTATATTCTGCCAACAGGTATCTAAGTATGTCAAGGGTATCAAAACCAGGGAGCCTGGTTCATAGACTATTAAAAATAAATGAAAGAAAAAAGCATGGCTGACATGGCAGACAGAGGCCACTACAATTTTTTCCAAACTCAGAAAGTACCCACCAACCATCAAAGATGGGGATTTGAAGAATCAGGAGAATTTTGTGGTCCTCATGTGTGACAGGTCAAGCACTGTTGACAATGTGGATGAAGCCAGACTTGACTTGTTAACACACCAAACTTTCAGCAAATCAGGCAGGTGGTGTATGAGGTCAGGGAATTCTGCACTTGCCAGAAGCACAGAGTGAAGCTGACCATGATTGAGAAAAGATTGGCAAAGACTGGAGAATTCTGGACAGCCAACTCCTCTATTGCAAAGAGATGGAACAGCTTACAAAATGTGGCTGCAAATCTGGTTGCTGTGGAAGGTGCAAATGCTACAGGCTTGGGCTTACATGCACAGATTTGTGTAGCTGCAAATGTGAAGTGTAATCATAATGTAAAGTGCAATTGTAATGTTGCAAATGATGCTAAGATACACCTGAATGAGAACTCCGTCACACTACAGGGTGGCACTATGCATTTTTAAAATATTGTGTACATTTCAGGGTTAAAAAAAAAGACATGGAGACAGTGACAGTACTTGAACATAGATAAGATACTTCGTTATCATACTTCATTAGAGTCTTCTTCTTTCCAACCGTTATCCCTACATTAAGGGATCGGTTGCCTGATGGGCCTTCTCCACTACCTTCTATCAAAGGCATCATCAGGCAAGGTTTATTGTTTGGCAAAAGGGGTTTTTACGACTGCATGCCCTTGCTGTCATCAACTACAGTTATTGGCAGTGGGCCTAGCCTTTTACTAAGAAGTACGACTGCAAGGAAACAGTTTCCAAAGTTATTGGTGGCAGACCTAGCCTATTACTAAAAAGAAAGACTACAAAGCAGCAGCTGTTCTTTTTCTCACCTTTTACGACACACAGGTCCTATGGTGGTAGTATTCTTACACCCCTACCACAGGATCATCATACTCTATTATAGTATTGTGTTTATATACTTT
>NC_087221.1:1716859-1719359 GCF_015104395.2 Macrobrachium nipponense | reverse complement strand
CCATGGAACTATGAAGATGGAGATGGACATGCGCTTATAAATGTATTGACGCTGATAGTCACTGCACGGCACCATAGGAAAAGGTGGGAGATGACGGTGAATTAAGCTATTAAAGCATAGTCTTGCAAACGCTTTTTTCTCTGTCGTCCTTAATTTTTCGCCGATTTTAATAAATATCGGTTCGTTGGAAAGCTCTGAAAATCCCTATAAATGTACATAATTAAGCACGTAGAAAATACGGCGCTGCAGTGTTTTCAGTAAAGATATAATGATATGCATTTTACCTGGGTTCACTTTTTTACTCTACTGTTTCATTTATTTTAGTTTAAATTTTGATAAATTTATCATCGGTTAAAAACTCTTGAAAAGCACTTTCCAAAGAACCACGTAGATATATGTCTCATACAACAGAAATAATCATGCATGCCATGTGCTGAGATTGAGTGATTTCACGTCTTTGCTATGGGGTTGTGCAATAGATTTTACCACTAAATCCTGTTAAAACCCTTATATTTAATATCCTTCTACGTATCAAAGTCTTCATACTCTAATTTGCATCTTATTCACCACCTAGGTCTTATAACCTCGCTGTCAATCTGTGTCACCAAGGGATTAACCCTGTCACCATGACACAATGGATTTCACTTGTAATTATGTTGACTCATGCTTATTGCTTACCTTATATAAATGATTTATTTTTACAGATAACTTATTAATGTCAGTTTTATTAATACTACTAATTTTAGGTCTATCTTAAATGTATTATCATGTAAATAGAAATGACTAGATTGAATACTGCGTACTACTAAATTTACTTTAACATAAGGCAACAAATATCATGGATGACAAGATATTGTCATAGAAAATTAACAGATTACACTTCAATATGGCGAGGTGGGCATTGTGATACAGGGTGGCTTACTATTAAATTACAGATTTTATAGAAAATTTTATGGCAAATGTACAAAAGCTGAACTCGTAACATTGAATATTATTGCATTTCTGGCAAATGCTTCTACCCTGTAATCCCTGACTGTGGAGCATGGCTACCTGATAATAGCATAAATCAAGGTAAATACCCACAATCAGGTGAATCACATTAAAGTACTGATTATCTACACCAAAGGATGGCGTCAAAAGAAAGCTCTCTCCACCCTTTGCAATGGCGGCATGTTGCGCACGGCGATTTCGCGCATGTGCATTCCATGTTTATAGTTCCATGGGTGTTTCCTCTGGACGAACTATACCCGAGAGACCATGAGATGTATCATTATTGTGCACAATGACATTTTGAGACGCCTCACAAACACTCATCGCTGTTATTCCTCCACACAGATGTTCAAAGAAAACCGCCTGGACAACTTAAAAATCATTGTAATTTGTCAGGCGAACAATGTCCAGTCTGATCACCCGGGTGAGAAACAGCAGCAATTTGCTCATACAAAGCATCCTAAGGAGTGAGGAAAGAGGAAGAACTAAATTGTGGGAAAGATGGGTGAAGGAGGTCTTTGTTTCCTAAATGAATTTATCTCTGTCTTTGCAAAGTGCCATCTGCAGAATCTGTCATTATTATTATAATTATATATTTCTTCGGTTTTGTTATTACTGATATTCTACTTATTCATTATTACTGTGAATATTATCAATTAGAAATGTTGTACATCCAATGCTCGTATTTAGCCATCTGGACCTGAATACTGTAACCACCTAAGGTCTCTGGCAGCAATTTAATTAGATACGATCTACTCACCAGTTATTATTACTTTGAATGCTTTTTTAAAACTACTCTGAATATTATTACTGTTATTACCATTATTATGATTACTATCATTTATACTACTTCAGCAACTGTGTGGATATTGCCGATTATTCATTTTTTTATCATGCTATCTCATGTATCTAGATTGTGTATCTTGCTGTCTGTACTTTGTATACTCCATGTATAGGCCTTGAGCTGAAAATATAATTATTAAATATATATATATATATATATATAATATAATATATATATATATATATATAATATATATATATATTATTGAATGTCTGTGCATCATATAACTTGCTGTATGTTTTATCCGAACCGCACAACCTATCTAGACAAAATTTGGCACGTGGTATCATTTGACCTAACATGGATATACGTAAACACACACCAACACACACACACAACACACACACGCATATATATATATATATATATATATATATATATATATATATATATATATATATATAGTATATATATATATATATATATATATATATATATATATATATAGTAATAAAACATAAATGATAATTTAAATCCATTAATTGCAATACAATGTGCCTCATTATGTTAGTGTTGCCCATCCGAAGAAATATATCAAACCACGTAAATAAGGCCGCCGATTCAGGCAGTACAAGCTATGAAAAGCGATGCCTTGTGATGACGGAAGAAGTTACAAATAAAATCCCAAAACTTCCCTTTATTCCACAACCGATTTTGAACAAATCT
>NC_087221.1:1636730-1716359 GCF_015104395.2 Macrobrachium nipponense | reverse complement strand
AGATTTGTTCAAAATCAGGTTGTGGAATAAAGGGAACTTTTTGGGATTTGATTTGCAACTTCTTCCGTCATCACGGGGCATCGCTTTTCATTCTTGTACTGCCTGAATCCTGCTCTTATACTGTTAATATATTTCTTCGGATGGGCAACACTACATAATGAGGCACATTTGTATTGCAATTACGGATTTAAATTATCATTTATGTTTTTATTACTATATAATATATATTATATATATATATATATCTATATATAATATATATATTATGTAATATATATTCACAAAGATTTGCTGAAGTAGTTTAATAAATGATCGTGAATCATAATAATGGTAATAACAGTTAATAATATTCAGAGTAGTTTTTAAAAAAGCATTCAAAGTAATAATAACTGGTGAGTAGATCGTATCTAATTAAATTGCTGCCAGAGACCTTAGGTGGTTACAGTATTCAGGTCCAGATGGCTAAATACGAGCATTGGATGTACAACATTTCTAAATTAATAATATTTACAGTAATAATGAATAAGTAGAATATCAGTAATAACAAAAACCATAGAAATATATAATTATAATAATAATGACAGATTCTGCAGATGGCACTTTGCAAAGACAGAGATAAAGTCATTTAGGGAACAAAGGCCTCATTTTCCCATCTTTCCCACAATTTAGTTCTTCCTCTTTCCTCACTCCTTAGGATGCTTTGTATGAGCGAATTGCTGCTGTTTCTCACCCGGGTGATCAGACTGGACATTGTTCGCCTTACAAATTACAATGATTTTTAAGTTGTCCAGGCGGTTTTCTTTGAATATCTGTGTGGTGGAATGACAGCAATGAGTGTTTGTGAGGCGTCTCAGAATGTCATTGTACGCAATAATGATACGTCTCATGGTCTCTCGGGTATAGTTCGTCCAGAGGAAACACCCATGGAACTATAAACATGGAATGCACATGCGAGAAATCGCCGTGCGCAGCATGCCACCATTGCAAAGGTTGGAGAGAGCTTTCTTTTGACGCCATCCTTTGGTGTAGATAATCACTACTTTAATGTGATTCTCCTGATCGTGGGCATTTACTTTGATTTATGCTATTATCAGGTAGCCATGCTCCACAGTCAGGCATTACAGGGTAGAAGCATTCGCCAGAAATGTAATAAACTTGTTCTCTTGAAGGGGCAGTAATATTCAGTGTTACGAGTTCAGCTTTTGTACATTTACCATAAAATTTTCTATAAAATCTGTAATTTAGTGGTAAGCCACCCTGTACCACAATGCCCACCTCGCCATATTGGTGTGTAATCTGTTAATTTTCCATGACAATATCTTGTCATCTATGATATTTGTTGCAATATGTTAAAGTAGTACGCAGTATTCAATCTAGTCATTTTTATTTACATGATAATACATTTAGGATAGGCCTAAAATTAGTAGTATTAATAAGACTGACATTAATAAGTTATCTGTAAAAATAAATAATTTATATAAAGTAAGCAATAAGCATGAGTCAACATAATTACAAGTGAAGTCCATTGTGTCATGGTGACAGGGTTAATACCTTGGTGACACAGATTGATAGCGAGGTGATAAGACCTAGGTGGTGTATAAAATGCAAATTAGAGTATAAAGACTTTGATACATAGAAGGATATTAAATATAAGGGGTTTAACAGGATTTAGTGGTAAAATTTATTGCACAACCCCATGGCAAAGACGTGAAATCACTCAATCTCAGCACATGGCATGCATGATTATTTCTATTGTATGAGACATATATATACTTGCTTCATTGGAAATTGCTTTTCAAGAGTTTTTAACAGATGGTAAATTTATCAAAATTAAACTAAAATAATTGGAACAGTAGAGTAAAAAAGTGAACCCAGATAAAATGCATATCATGATATCTTTACTGAAAACACTGCAGCGCCGTATTTTCTACGTGCTTAATTATATACATTTAAAGGGGATTTTCAGAGCTTTCCAATGAGCCGATATTTATTAAAATCAATGAAAAATTAAGGACGACAGAGTGAAAAAAAGCGTCTGCAAGTCTATGCTTTAATAGCTTAATTCACCGTCATCTCCCACCTTTTCTTATGTTGCCGTGCAGTGACTATCATCGTCAATACATTTATAAGCGCATGTCCATCTCCATGTTCATAGTTCCATGGGAGCACCCATAGATACTGTAGCAATACGAGCGAAAGAGCAGCAGTTTCATGCCTCGGTGGCAGAAGGCAAACCTACTTGCAATCATGTTTCCAGTTGCACATAGTTTACGACGCCTCTGTTCTATGTCTGCTGGATCTTTTAGTCGTCCGTGATAATGTGACCCAAATATGGAAATTCGTGCACAAATTCCAGCCGATGATTTCCGAGGAGAATTTTTTAATATATATATATATATATATATATATATATATATATATATATATATATATATAATATATATACATATATATATATATATATATATATATATATATATATATATATATATATATATATATATATCTATGTATAATATATATACGGAAATTAAATTTCTTAAATTTGTTTATTATTATATATATATTATATATATATATATATATATTATATATATATATATATCTATATATATAGATATATATGTATAGTATGTATTTATTGAAGTAAGGAGGACTTTTATCTTAAACTATTAAAATAACTAGTTAAATACATTTGTATGCTTGGTACCATCTAAGTCCTGCTTGCTTATTACGAGCTAAGTAATTAGCTAACAGCCTTCTAAATCACGCCATTTTCTCTTTACTTGGGTAGGTTATAGATATACCCACTTCAGTCTTGCCCAGCAAACCATACCGTCAATAGCCTCACTGGCAGTATTTGGACACGAAGATTTTAGCAGCTAGATTTGTGCTACAAGATTATTATCTCACTGAATTTGTGCTGTGCTGCTATTTTATCGAACCATGGTTGAGTTACGTGATTTAAGTGTTTCCACATTTACGAAGTTATTCAACATGAACTAACTTCCTTTAATTTGGACTCTGGGCCTCCTTCGGCATGAGACTTTAAACTTCGTGGGAATTCGACTCGTCTCGTCTCGTAGCTTGCTTGAAGGATAAAGGTGAGAACCAAGCATTGTTAATGGTAATCATTATCCGTTGCCTTAAGCCTTCAAAGCACCAATATAATAATAAGTTCCTTCCTCTCTGATATAGATATATATATATTGTGTACTATTAAACTAATTTTGATATTAGCTCCTCATATTTATTTGTTCTATTTATACAGTACTTTCGCTTAGGTATATTTGGTGAAGCTAGGTCGTCCTGGGTTATCAGCCTACGTTCATCTTTCGTATTTATATTATTGGTAAGGCTTTATATTAGATTTGATTCGAAGGATGAATGTTATAGTGAATGCATTCTATAAAATTATATTGCGTATATTTACAGCTTAATGATATTATTTTGATGTCGGAATGTATTTCATTTTCCAGGATATCATTTATCCATATGTTTAATTGAAGTGGCTTATTCCGATGGTAAATTCCCTTTTTCTTACATTGGCGAGCACTCCCAACATTATCGGTAATTGCTTATTAAGTTTATATAGATTATATATGCAATTTACGATTTATTGATATATACTTTTCTCAAATTAAATTTATATAATTTCCTTTCTTTTACCATATCTTTATATATTCTTTTTTGTTGTTTATACAGGTGAGGTTGGAAAAGCTGAAATTAGTTTGGAAATTACCCCTAGATATAACCTCCTTCAAGCAATGTGAATAGACAATTTATAGCATTTTTACTTCTCTTAAATGGGTATAATAAATTTGGAGAATTGTGTTGAAGAGTTTTCCTAACTACCATTGTAATCGTTCAAAATTCAGCTTAATATATAATATATATAATATATATATATATATATATATATATATAATATATATATATATATATATATATATATATATATATATCTAACAGTTTCTGAGATAAACCATTTTATTTTTCCTATGTGGATTATAATTGAACCATATATATATATATATATATATATATAATATATATATATATATATATGATATATATAGATATATATATATATATATATATATATATATATATATATATATATATAGATATATATAGATATTATATATATATATATATATATATATATATATATATATATATATATATATATATATATATATATATATATAGATATATATATGTATATATATTATATATATATAGATCTATAAGTATATACGTATATATATATATATATATATATATATATATATATATATATATATATATATATATATATATATATATATATATATATATATATATATATATATATATATATATATATATATATATATATATATATATATATATTATATATGATATATATATATATATATATATATATATGTTATATATATATATATATATAGATATATATATATATATATATATATATATATATATATATAATATATATATATATATATATATATATATAGTATATATATATGATATATATATATATATATTTATATATATATATATATATATATATATATATATATATATATATATATATATATATATATATATATATATAGATTATATATATATATATATTATATATATATATTTATATATATATATATATATATATATATATATATATATATATAGATATATATATATATATATTTATATATATTATATATATATTTTATATATATATATATATATATATATATATATATATATATATTATATATATATATATATATATATATATATATATATATATATATATATATATATATATATATAATATATATATATATAGATATATATATAATATATATATATATATATATATATATATATATATATATATATATATATATATATATATATATATATATATATATATATATATATATACCTATATATACATATATATATATATATATATATATATATATATATATATAATATATATATATATATATATATATTTCTATTAAAAGCTATGTGTTTATTTAGCCCTTGAATCAGACTTAACTTCATTTTCTCTCCAGGCAAGATCTTCAGGAATAAGGAAGAATTATTCACATTCTTTTCTATCTACTTATCATAGTCGACTGACCGCTCCCTCTCTCATCGGCTATATCTTCTGGACTCAATTACCAATTGACATAGAGGTAATCTCTGACAATAAATCCTTTAGTAATTGAGACTACATCTCAGACGCCTTAGATTATTTTTGTTAGGCTTACAAATCATTTTGCAAAAGAGAGCTAGTTTGCACGTAGCATAAAAAAAGAAAAAGAAAAAAAATTTAATTTATACTCCTATCTTGAAACATTTGTTGGAACTTGAGCATATTAGGTCTACCGTTGTATGTTATAAAGGGGGTTAAGTAGATCACTTCGAGTGTCAAGCTCGTTTTCACTGACGAAACTCCTAAGCTAATCACACGATGGTTTGAGCTAAGGAATGTAGAGTATTTTTCATAGCTGACAAACCTGCGGTCTTAACATACGGAAGATAATGAAGAAACGAGCAATAGAGGAGAACAAGTTTTTAGTGTTTTACAGCCAGTTCTTTCTTCTCTCCAAATCCATAGGCGACATTGAACTTCCTCATCAGGAGGACTAAGTTCAGAATGGAAACCCTCGAACAGTTGCTGACAATAGATTTAAAATACGCTTATTCCAGATTCTGATGCATCCCTCGTCCCTGAAGTTTCTTCGCTTCAGTCTAGGAGAACGGGTGTTCCAGTTTAAAGTACTATGCGTCGGCCTCATGAGAGAGCTCATATTCATATATCTAAAAGGGAGATAGCGTTAGCTGTGAATTTGCAAACTTATAACATGTATGACATAAAAAATATAAAAAGTTTAACACTACTTGGCAACTGTTACACTAAGTCTGAGATTTTGGACGACACAATGAGCACGGTTGTTTCGTGGTTTCAGCTTAATTTATGCCAGGATAAATCTTACTGCAAAAGAGAGAGAGAGAGAGAGAGAGAGAGAGAGAGACCTTACCTTACCTTACAGAACTTACATCTTGTTCGGGTTGCCCAGGTCCCTCAGTGTGAGGCACCTCTAATGTCTACCAGAGAGTTGCTAGTACATCTTCCGGTATATTTTGCATCTTCCAATCTTGGATGGTCTGGGATGCAGTTTAGATATTTGTCGAGCTTATTCTTAAACACATCTACGCTCACTCCTGATATATTCCTCAGATGAGCTGGCAACGCATTGAATAGACGCTGCATTATCGATGCTGGTGCGTAGTGGATTAATGTCCTGTGTGCTTTCCTTATTTTTCCTGGTATAGTTTTGGGCACTATTAATCTACCTCTGCTTGCTCTTTCTGATATTTTTAGTTCCATGATATTTTCTGCTATTCCTTCTATCTGTTTCCATGCCTGAATTATCATGTAGCGTTCTCTTCTCCTTTCTAGACTATATAATTTTAAGGATTGTAGTCTTTCCCAGTAGTCAAGGTCTTTAACTTCTTCTATTCTAGCTGTAAAGGACCTTTGTACACTCTCTATTTGTGCAATATCCTTTTGATAGTGTGGGTACCATATCATATTGCAATATTCAAGTGGACTACGAACATATGTTTTATAAAGCATAATCATGTGTTCAGCTTTTCTTGTTTTGAAGTGCCGTAACAACATTCCCATTTTTGCTTTACATTTTGCCAACAGAATTGCTATTTGATCATTGCATAACATGTTCCTATTCATCATCACACCAAGGTCTTTAACTGCTTCCTTATTTGTGATTGTCTCATTATTAGGTCCCCTATATGCATAGCTTTCTTTCTCTGTCTCCATAATTTATTGATTCAATTTATCAGAGTTAATACCATCCCTATTTACCTCTGCCCAATCATATACTTTGTTAAGGTCTCTTTGTAGAGCGTTCCTATCTTCATCACAAGTAATTTCTCTACTTATTCTTGTGTCATCTGAGAGAGAGAGAGAGAGAGAAATTTCCTATCCGTTGCTTCACCCCACGATACAAAGTTTTGGCTGCTTTGCTTCGTCTGCGCCTGGCAAGGTCCATCAGTGTCTTCATTTAAACTTGAAAACTTTCTGTAATTCCTATCATTGGCATAAATGGCACTCCGCTCCTTGGGACTGGCTAGGCCCATGTTATTGGGGAGCGGCTTATTTAGGCAATAACTGTCATTGCGATTAACCTTCCAAAAACTTTGGAAAGTCTGGGAGGAAAAATTAGCGCTTTTTGGGGTGGGGGTCTTTCTTGGAGGAAAATATATATATGTATATTGGTTAATTTGTTTTCTAAGAGAAAATTTTTTTTTTTTTTTTTGCCTTACATCAAGTATATCAGAGATAACATTCCATATCTATCGGAACTGTCTTGAGTTAACATACGTTTTCATACAAATAAATTGACCGCATAAAGGATTGTGCTAATCATATTTTTTTTTCCCCATATGTCCACCTCTTTAACGAATAGCTTGAAGATCGCTTTCCTCCTAATAACATTATAATCAGGATTTCGAAGCTGCAGTATCAATAGATTGATTGAAATGAAAGAATATATATATACGTGTATATATATATATATATATATATATATATATTTATATATATATATATATATATATATATATACATATATATATATAATTATATAATATGATATATATCTATATATCATATATATATATATTTATATATATATATATATATATATATATATATATATAGGTATATATATATATATCTGTATATATATATATATATAGTATATATATATATATATATATATATATATAGATATATATATATATATATATATATATATAGTAATATATATATATACACACATATTATATCTAGAATATATATATATATATATATATGATATATATATATATATATATATATATATAGTAGTACATCGCATATATATATATATATCATATATATATATATATATATATATATATATATATAGATATGTATCTATATATATTATATATATATATATATATATAATATGATATATATAATATATATATATATATATAATATAGAGATCATTCTAAATATATATACATATAATACAGAGAATATATGTCGATATATATATGTATATTATCTATATATATAAATATATATATTATATATAATCTATATCTATCTATAATCTACATTTTTTATATAATATATATATATCTATAAATATATAATATATATATATCTACTATATAGAATATCTATAGAATATATATCTATCTATATATATAGATTATATATATATATAGATACTATATATAGATATATATAGAATAGATATTATATATATAGATATATATAGATATAGATATATAATAAGAATATATAAATATATATATTATATATATATATATATATATATTTTAAAACATATTACATATATTAAATTATATCTATATCTATATATATAGATATCTATATATAGATATAGATAGATATAATATCTAATTTAATAGATGTATATTATATAGATATATGATATATAGATTAGATATATATATATATATATATATATATATATATATATATATATATAGTATATATATACACACCCAAATATAAAAATGAAAAAATTACAGAAAAGGCAGTATTTATACCAAGAGATCCATCCACATTTGAACCAATTTAGGCCACTCCCGTTGATAATTCCTGTTTAATCCTGTTAAGCGTTGGTTGAAGGCAGAATTTATCTATGACATCTGAGTCCCAGGTACTTTTTGAGATGTTCATTACCTGTCTTTGTTTAATCAAGGCCGATTCCATCATCTGACTTTTGTATCGACAGTTGCTGCTATAATTTATATTTGACAATTTCCAGTTCATTCTGTGGTTATGGTAATGGTTGAAAATAGCTAAGTTCTGTTGTCCATACCTAACTGACTGTTTGTGTTGTATTAATCTCTGGGGAAGGGATTTTCCTGTAAGTCCGATGTAAGATTGGTCACAGTCCAGGCATGGGATTTTGTATACTCCTGAATCTGTGCTTTTTTATGTTAATCAGGGATTTGACTAAGGTATTTGGGTAGTTAAAAGCATAACAGTTAGATTTTCAGAGAGTCTGGGTCACTGTCTTAATCCTATTCAGGTGTGGAATTTTGATTTTGTTGTTGGGGTCTTTATGGTCTTGTCTTGAGGGAGTCAGTAAAAAATTATGTTTGCTTTATGAATCGTTTTCTCAATTATATTGCCAGGATACCTTAAAGACAAAAGCTGCTTACAAATTAGTTCAAATTCCTTTTCCAGAAAATCTAAGGAACAAATTCGTAAGGCTCTTAAGAATATTTTGCTGGCTATGCCTATCTTGATAGGAATGCCATGATGGCTAAAGTAGTGAATGAATGAAAGTGATAACATTGGTTTTCTGTATATGGTAAACTTGTATTCTGTCGTGTCTCTGATTATTAAAACATCAAGAAAAGGAATTTTGTTGTCTGTTTCCCATTCAACTGGTAATTTGATGCTGGGCACTGAGGCATTTAATTTTAAAAGGAATTCATTTAAAATTGCTCCATCTATTATCCAAAAATGTTAAAATATCATCTACATGTCTCATCCACAGTGTGTGTTTGGGTTTTATTGCATTTATTACTGTAGTTTCAAAGTATTCCATATACAGATTAGCTAAAATGGGACTTAAAGGACTACCCATGCTACACCCGAAGTTTTGCTTATAAAATGACCCCCAAAATGAAAATATATTATTCCATACACATAACCCTTTTGCTTTTACCTACCCAAATGCCTGAGCCAAATCCCTGATTAACATCCTGATATGCTTGTCACTACAAAACATTGAGATACAACTTCAAAGAAATATGAATAAACCATGATATCTGGTAACGGGAAACGAGCCCACGATGCCATAATCACAACGAGTTTACCTTGGCAACCTGACCACAAAGAGGATAAAAGTCTATTTCCTCTCTTACTTTCATATACCTGTCGTTCTCAGATATATGTATTAGAGCTAGAATAGACCCTTCCTCACCATCATAGTCAAATGGACAATTGTTTTTATTGCTTTTTGGCTGAAATATATGTGTAGAATCTATTGGTCATTTTTACCAGATACATACATTATTGTAATAGCCACAATGCTCTCTTAACTTCTCAAATTCTTTGCTTAGTTTTGAATACGCTTGTCACTACAAAGCTTTGAGAATCAACTTCAAAGACATATGAAGCAATCATTGTTGAAAAAAACAGAAATATTATTTTTTCAGTAACGTCTTTCTGGGTAGAAGAGTTAACTGAACACATCACAAGGGCTACTATTACAATATTCACCATTGTGGTAAAGATAGGGTGCAAAATGACCAGCATGAAATAATTTGCTTGATAACTCTGCAAATAAGAAAGATAGAGACATGAAACTTTTATCTATGCCTACATTTATTAGGCCACAGATTCTATTTTTAGCATTTCTATTGTGCTATTTGCAATGACACCTTGGAAAGAGACCGCATAATGCTACTCAAAAGTATATAAACACAATACTATAATAGAGTATGATGATCCTGTGGTAGGGGTGTAAGAATACTACCACCATAGGACCTGTGTGTCGTAAAAGGTGAGAAAAAGGACAGCTGCTGCTTTGTAGTCTTACTTTTCAGTAAGAGGCTAGGTCTGCCGCCAATAACTGTGGAAACTGCTGCCTTGCAGTCGTACTTCTCAGTTAAAGGCTAGGGCCACTGCCAAAAACAGTGGTTGATGACAGCAAGGGCATGCAGTCGTAAAAACCCCCTTTTCCAAACAATAAACCATGCCTGATGATGCCTTTGATAGAAGGCAGTGGAGAAGGCCCATCAGGCAACCGACCCCTTAATGTAGGGATAACGGTGGGAAAGAAGAACACTCTAATGAAGTATGATAACGAATTATCTTATCTATGTTCAAGCACTGTCACTGTCTCAATGTCTTTTTCTTAACCCTGAAATGTACACAATACTTTAAAAATGCATAGTGCCACCCTGTAGTGTGACGGAGTTCTCATTCAGGTGTATCTTAGCATCATTTGCAACATTACAGTTGCACTTCACATTATGATTGCACTTCACATTTGCAGCTACACAAATCTGTGCATGTAAGCCCAAGACTGTAGCATTTGCACCTTCCATGGCAACCAGATTTGCACCCCATTTTGTAAGCTGTTCCAACTCTTTGCAATGGAGGAGTTGGCTGTCGAGAAGACTTCAGTCTTGCCAATCTTTTCTCAATCACGGTCAGCTTCACTCTGTGCTTCTGGCAGGTGCAGAATTCCCTAACGTCATACACACCCTGCCTGATTTGCTGAAAGCTTGGTGTGTTAACAAGTCAAGTCTGGCCTCATCCACATTGTCAACAGTGCTTGACCTGTCACACATGAGGACCACAAACTTCTCCAGAATCTTCAAATCCCCATCTTTGATGGTTGGTGGGTACTTTCTGACTTTGGAAAAAATTGTGGTGGCCTCTGTCTGCCATGTCAGCCATGCTTTTTTCTTTCATTTATTTTTAATAGTCTATGAGCCAGACTCCCTGGTTTTGGTACCCTTCACATACTTAGATACCTGTTGGCAGAATATACAGATGGTCATATACTGTTAAGGTCTGAGCAGGGACAAGACATTGTTACTGTCTTGTTCCGACTGTGTATGCTCAACAGACACCTTCATTGACGTCTGATATTTTGTCAGATGTTTCTAGTGTGTGAAGTCAGATAGACATTCTCGATGATACAGTATATTTAGAACAGTCTTGTCGTCCACGTATAGTTTGGTGATAGTGTTAAGGTTTCTTATCTGTCCTGCTTGATAGAGTGTTTGCCAAGAGTCACTGTCCTTTGGCTCTTCAAGCATATCCAAAGGTGAGCCCTTTGCACATATTGCACAGCATCAAGGTTAGGTCTTTTTCTCTTCATTGGATGCTCCGCCATGTTGGATCTTAGCAATCTGAAATAACAAAGGTTATGATTACAACACATGCATATTGTTGCTGTAACAAGGAGATCTAAAAAACGTTGTGAAGTTTATGCTGAAAAAATGTAGAATAGGCCTAATTCTTACATTAATTGCCGCTATTTCTGATGTAATTAAAAAGTAAAATGTAGTAAATTTCCCAAGAAAATATGTTGAATATCATTGAAAATCCAATTAACTTAGTTAGACCCTTCATCATTCCTATCAGTAGTTACAGCCATTTTAACGATTCTCATCAACTGTTCTTAAAGATGGCGTCCATGCGAGCATTAAGCTACCATTCTGAGAATTCCATCAAGTGATTTCAGACACTTCAGATGTCAGTCTAACAGAAAATCCATGTTGGATCTGTTCCCCTTTTAAGTACCTGAACCCCTAATTCTGGGTCTTGGCCCATGGACTATAAAGGGATGAGACAGCATGCCTTTGACCTTCTCTTAACCATTGTTGTAAAGGTTGTGAATGCTAATCCATCAAAGGCTCTTTCATTGGCCAAAGCTGTTGTAGACCCATACTTTGTAGAGCTGGAAACATACTCAGGCCACTGACATGGACATCTGTGTTATTGGCTTTGACCATAATGAAGCTGTCTGGCTCCTCATGGGTACATTTTTTCAGTTCAAGTAGGCTCACTTTGTAAGTGCTAGGTAGGTACTTGGGTTCCCTTGGTCACAATAACCAAGTTGGTGCGGACATCTGAGCTATCTTGTCTGCCAGGAGATGAAACAGCTTTGACTTGTTTTCATTGTGCCCCAAGAAGTTTTGCCAGTTCAAGACTTGATGAACTATACACATCACTGACAGTATATGTTGACTTGTACACATTAGCATAGGTACTAACTCTTAGCTGAAAGTCAGGGGCTGCATAGTCTCTGCAAAGTCTTAGAACTTTTTGGTGGCAGTGCATGGACCAAAGCCGAACCATCAATGATGTCACCTGCCTCTGGCTTGTCATCCACAAATAAGATGTGTTTCCTAAGTATGGAGGCGAGTTGGGATTTCTGACAACTGTAAACATCTCCACTCTCACTCAGAGATGCAGGGAATAACTGGTTCTTGTGCTTAAAGAATTCCTGCAGGTTCATTCCCTGCTTTGACAGGAAATGAATAGCTTGGAGGAAAGCTGACATTTTTCTTTCAGGCTGCTTCTGTTTTGATTGTTCTCCCTGATAGGCTTGTAGAATGAGGTTGGATTATCAGCCAAGCCTTTCATAAATTCTTGTACTGGGACTTTCCTTTCTTTAAGTGAGTATGAACAAGTTCATCTGAGCTAGGAGGAGATATGTCTTTGGAGTCTATTGCAAACAAATTTGATTTAAATTTTGCAGGACATAAGATAATTTCTGGACCCTTTCCAAGAATGTCTGATGGACATGTGGAGTATGCTCATAGTAACAAAAGTGTCCACTAGCCTCTTTTATTTGTGCCTCAGTCACACTACACCTAACCTGATCATATACCCTAGGCTTGGCTCTCCCGCGCCGGCACCTCCTGTCAATTCAGGCGTGGCTGTCTAACTAGATTTATCAACTATAAACATACTTTCTACCAATAAAATATATTTTATTTTTTTTTATTTTCGTCGGTGAAATGATGGGGTATCTATCTGTATATTTTAGCACGTTTTAAATTATTTGATATACTGATTAGAGGCTATATTTCAGTTTAATAATTTTGTTTTTCCACTTACAGCTGAGAATATATAAACATGTGTAATTTGTGTCCTTTTTATTTGATTCTTGTTAGTATGGGTAGTAATGATTATGAGTATTAATGACAGAAACCTCTTCACGTTAAGTTAGGAATATAGTGTATAAAATATTTCATGTGTCTCGAGTAAACTGCAGGTCGGATATCTCCTTGTTCTGAAAGCTCGTATCTGGAGGGGTGCCTTTTGGAGTTCTATTTTTTTTTTCTTTTTTTTTTGTTTTTTTGGATAATGACATTTTGTTTGTTTTCAGTAGACCTATGCCACTCAGTTAGCAACCAAAATTCAAATTTCCATAATGATCAGGTGCAGATTGCTCACAACATAGAAGAGACACCGTTTTCTTATGTGTGAATTTATCTATTATCTTGAGTACAAATTTTTATATTATCTAGATGAGAATCAAATATCTCTCATTTTTCCATTACTGTTTCAATTAACAAGTTCCTTTTCTTAATTTTTGTATCTACGGTCGTCATTTGACTCTTGAGCTGGTGTCATGAATGATCATTAATCTTGAGATGTTTGCAGTAGCGAGCGGATGAAAGACTGTTTTCAACAAGTGTCAAGTTATTCTCATCATTGACGTGAACCAAAGGTTTGTATAATTAGGCTATAAGTCTATTTCAATGTTTCTCGAAAAGCCACGATGCCAGTTTTTTTACAGTAACGAATTTCCTGCATTTTGGCGTGAAAGAACTGTCTTCCTGGAGTAGCCAAACGATAATGTTACCAAGTTGAGTCATTTAGTACCACTTGCATCTGCTATGATTTGTGTTTTTACATTTGTGTCTCATGTTCTAATTGGTTCTTTTTACATCTGTCTATCAATAAGATTTCACGTTCTTTATTCTGACTCTTGGTGAGTGTAATAGTATTTATACATAATGGCATTTTATTGTAGACATTCCGTTATTACCCCTATTGTAAAATAATGACATACTCTGCAAGACTACAGCAGGTCTACTGCTTGGAGAGTTCATTCCCCTCATCATTTGATCTTGAAAACATAGAACGAAGTTTATTTTCTCAATAAATCCACTTCTAATTGAAGTCATTTTTCTATGATTTGTTGGTATCGAGTTCAATTTCCTCCGTTTTTTCCCTATAGGTCTAAAACCCTAAGCTTCAAGGTCCATTAGTGTATAGCATGAGTTTTTTTGTTTTTTTTTTATCCAGTGATCTTTTAGAATTTCTCTTACAACTCAAATAGCTTTACAAGTATTATTTTAAACAACCAAGAGCCAATTCCATCATGTAACATTTGATTCAGGTAAGTAGGCAGTTCAGGAAGTCAAGAAAAAAACGATGATGTTTACGGAGCATAAACTGCAACCTTACAAAATGTCAAAATCTGTTTTCCTATTTTCATATTTACGTGTATTTTGATCAAGAAATGCAAGTGATAACCCTAAAGGAGGGGATCAGGTATCAGAACAGTAGCTAACATTAATGTAGGGGAAAAATGTATGCACCATTTTCTCTCTACTTAAATTTGTCGCGGTCCTGAACCAGAAGTCACGAAGAAGAAAGTAAGCAAAACGCAATGGTTCTTTCTCATATAAATTGCCTTTATGTGCGTTATTCAAGCCTGCCTTTGACAGAGTCATGGGAACCTCATGCATATTTCATTTTTTCATGTATTTTTTGCCAGAACCTTTACATTAATGCACGATTGTGTAATGTATTAGTTGCAAAAGTGACTAATTGATCACAGTATATAGCGTCAGGCATGAAGATGTTTCGCCCTTCCCTTCTGTACTAGAGGTAAGACACATTTGTTTAACTCCCGCACTCCTGGCTAAATCTTTGCTACCATGTGTTGCAACTAAGTGGATTTGGAGTTAAACTTCATTATGTCAAACTTACCAAAAGTGTCGTTATAATCAGTTCATATGAATATAGTCCCCCAACTGGTTATTTTCCTGGTGATTTGTAGTTCAGTGAGATTTAGCCGGACCATGGATCCCCTAAGGACATCGTGGCCATTGTTTATATGATGATTTTTTAATTAAAGCATGATGTGTTCTAGTCTCATTTGATTATTGTAAAGGTAGACTATGTAGAATCATGAGATGTATATATTTATTTTTATAATGAAATCTTATTAAATTTTGCTGATTGTGTTCACTTTTCGTTCGTGAAGGGCAGACTACTGTGCCCTAGGCCTGACCAAATGCCCGATAACATCCAGCACACCAGTAAATGGCCCATTGCTGAGTTTATTTCACAACATTTGGCCCTTTGTACTAGATTGGTCTAAGTCGTCAGACTCTGATCATCGACAAATGAGCATGGTTTTCAGAGTAGTCCTACTGGGTCATTCACATCTTCTGGCAATCGTTCCACAAAATTAAGCAATAGTGATCAAAATCTACTGTAGACCCGACAAGTTAATTTCAAGTTTTGAGTCTAGTGAATTACCCTTTTGGAACTGTATATATGGTCTCAGGATAGTTTATGTAGGAGACAATGATTTAGTCATGAGTGTAGTGAGGGAATTCTGGGATAGGATAGTAGCATTCATGGAGAGATCAATCATAACCACAGCAGTGTGCAATGCAGAAGTAAGAGAGTATAAAGAAACAAACCGTTTCCACGTAGACCTGGCAGGGTACAGCACTAGAGTAAAAGGCTTTAATGCACGCATCAAAGGGTACTACCTAAGGTGAACTAGATACAGGTTGCGGCACTTACCTATGAATCCACTAGCCTATTTGTCAGGTCGGACGTCTGATAGGGTACATTTTGATGCATACATGAGAGTGTCTTCCCCATCATATCATGCAACTGATTCACAGTGAGCAGGTGCGCAGGACTGAAGGAAAGAATTACATGTTCATTCATGTAACTTGTACTGTGGGCATCATTCCCTGCAGTCCCTTAGCTTGCTTGCATTAGACACCCTACCTTCATTATAGATTAGTTTACCTTAGTTAATTAATAATCCTCCTCTTGTTCAAAATGGTGGCCACCATTGAGACTCAGATTGATTCCCAACTTGTTCACCTCTTCGATTCACTGGTCTTTGCTCAAAGAGATCTGTTGGAGTTGCATAATGTGAGTCTATCAAAATCTACTAGATATGATTCAAACTGACAAACAACAATTGTGCACATTTTACCTCACGACCACGACTAACTTAGAATTTTCAATTAAAACCAGGATAAGACAGACCCTTGATTAAGCCAGTCATACAACTACATTACTACTCAACTGAATCAGTGCTCTGACTAATGTAGCCTAGCCAAAAATGCAACTCACTCAATTGAAACAGCTCCCATTCCTTGTATTCAGGGGGGAGAAGAGCAAGTTCACTAACTTTAGGGAACTATTCAATATACATGTGTATCACTGCATGGACTTAGACGACATAGCTAAGTTCACATATCTTCTAGGATCTTTTAGAAGAGGAGCCACTCTTGATGTAACTGCTGCCAATCATAGCATGGCTCTTAAACTCGTCACAAAAGTACTATGGCAACCACCAGGAGACCAGTCATGCCACATCGACGGTTAGCCAATATCTTTGTCCCAAAGTGCAATCATGTAGAACTTACAAACTTCAGAGTAGAACTCATCATGTTAATTGAATAGATTCAATGCCTAAGTGGATCCACACTGGATCAAGGCCTGCTATTAAGCTTGATCAATCAGATTATCACAGGGTCAGGTATAAAATGATCATTGAGTATTTACACAAATATGACTATAACTTAGACAAGTTGTTTGAAACATTAGATTTCCTCATAAAGTGC
Organism: Macrobrachium nipponense; assembly: GCF_015104395.2. Lineage (NCBI taxonomy): Eukaryota > Metazoa > Arthropoda > Malacostraca > Decapoda > Palaemonidae > Macrobrachium > Macrobrachium nipponense. The sequence goes on along the minus strand of NC_087221.1, from coordinate 1,698,851 downwards.
TTGGAGGTTGATGTGTTGCAGAAGGGGGAAGAAATGTCATAACTTTCTTGACTGAAGGTTCTAGAATCAAGCACCTTTCGGGCAGCGTTGTCCCCATTTTGCGATGATGATCATTCCACCTACAGTTTTACCAAGCATCCAAACGCTGCAGCAAAAAAGCATCAACTTGTGTTAGCATGTAGGTGTTTCAATTGTCTTGCTACAGGACATAGTACCAAACAATGTAGCAGCAAATGCAGCTGCAAGTTGTATAATGGGCATCATCACAGCCATATCTGTGGCGATTGTAACCACAAATCTTGGTCCAATTTAACTTTCATGCCAAATTCCAGTTTCCAACCACCCAGTCGTCCATCTCATGTCATATCTAAACTGGTAACACATCAAAAATCAAGAATAATTCAAAAACAAAATTATAATGAAATCAGGGCAAATCAGAACAAGGGATAGGGAGAACCCTTAAATAAAGCAAAGGTTATAAAGGATAAGCCTTCAGCTGAACTCCCGGGCACCCTACTTCCAATTGCAATTGCCATTTTGTACATGCACAATCAACCAGTTAAAACTTGCATGTTCCCCGAAACTGGTAGCCAGCATAGTTTCATATCAAGTTGGTTAGAGCAAACACTCAATCTACCATGATAAATGTGTTTCATTTAACATGGCACCTTTTGGCTCGCAAGTAGTCAAGTAAACCCACCGATTTACAATGTAGGCTTAATGAATGTAAAGAGACTATTGCTGGACAAAAGGAACGAAATGGTCAATGTAGACACTAAGGAGGATGTGTTCAAAGAATGTCAACTAGTTGATAGGAGCAGATTACTTTAACTTTTTCGTCATCAAGATGGAAAAAATTTATGGTGTCAGTCTGTTTGTTACTCATAGTGGGGTCATCTCTAATGGGAGGGTACCCCAGTGGGCCTTACAGGGGATGGACATATCAACTGTTCGAACACTGTGGGTTTGTAGATTAAAAGAATCAGATCATAACGCCGATGTATGGCGCAAATTGGATATGACTGACATTGCTCCCCATGATCAGTTCACGACTTCAGAAAACGAAGTGATGAAGTAAAACAAAGTATAATGAAACTGAACAGGGTTATCACGTATGTTTGCCATTCGGTGGGTCAGAACGTCCATAGAAACGCCATTGCACAACTGAACTCGCTCAAACAACAGTTTGAAAGAGACCCTAAGTACAAAGCCGCCTACCAGAACGTCCTTCAGACATATCTGGAAGCAGGCTTTATCGAAGAAGTTCATAATGCAGACAGAAAGGTGTTATACGCCTTATTTCGGAGTCAAAAAGGAAAGCTTGATCACTCCTGTCCGCATAGTCTTTAATGCGCCTCTCAAGACCAAAGGAGAACTGTTATTAAACGATTGCTTGTACCTGGGTCTAAATATGGTCAAGAATGAACACTTTGTTCTTTTTAAGGACCATTTGCACTGTGACTCGTTCTTACAACATGCCAATTCTTTACATTCTATCATTAAATTTACATATGAATTTCAAAACAATAACCAACTACCTTTCTTAGACACGACTGTCATCCAAGATGACGACCATTTTCATACTGTATTTTTCAAAAGGCAACGTCCACAGGCCTTGATCTTAACCTTTATAGTTTTTGTTTTTTTCAATTATAAATTAAATTCATTATCTACCCTCCTCTACAGAGCCATGACAGTAACTTCTGATTGGAGTCTTTATAATTACTTCAAATCAATTGTTATTCTCCTAATCTCTTTATGAAATATGTCAGGAAAACTCTGAAAATTTCATTTCATCCTCCAGCAGCAATGCATTTGGGCCAGAAGCTCAAGTTTCATGTAAGATTTCCTTATATGCATGACACCTCTTTTTTACCTCACTTAAGGAGAATTTTAATTATCTATTTTGCAGCCCTTAGTTACGTTTGTCTTAATAAATCTTAGGACTATCAGTAATAATTTGCGTCCTAGAGAGAGATTACCTCGCATCTATTTATACTTGCTGTTGATGCAATGGGCAGACTTACGTTGGAAACACGTGCCACCTGCTTAAGGTGAGATGTGATGCACATATGGGTATTAGTTTCCATACAGGGTGTAAACTGTCCAACCCAAAACTATCTAATATTAAGAACCATGGGAAACTTTTAAAAATTAATATAGATTAAAAGTATTTCAAGATATTATTATCAAGTTCATATGAACAGCACCTTCCAAAATTAGAATCTCTGGCTATAAAGAAACTAGTTCCCACTTTAAACTGCCACTCTTCATCTGTTCCCTTGTACACAGCTTAAACCACGCCCTTCTTGTTGTTTACTTTTGGTGCATTTTCCATAACAGCAACCGAACGTCGTTGAAGTATATATTAGTTTAACCAGACCACTGAGCTTATTAACACCTCTCCTAAGGCCGGCCCAAAGATTTAGATATATTATATGTGCCTAGGAACTAACTGGTTATCTAGCAACGGGACCTACAGCTGTTTGTGGGATCCGAACCACATTATATCGAGAAATTAATTTCTAATCACCAGAAATAAATTCCTCTGATTCCACGTTGTGTGAGACAAGGTGTATTTTTAACTAGTCTCAACTTTATTAATGCTCTTTTATTTCTATTCATCTATTTTCTTTGGGAGAATAATTTGTATTTGAATGTTGTACCTTGTTTTGTATATTGCTTTATTCATTGTGTTTTGTATGTCAGCAAAAATAATTTGTTACGCTTATTGTATATAAGTTTTTTATCATTCCATTTTAGTCTGGATGATGAGACATTGGTCTTGAAACGTTGCAGTAGGAATAAAGTACTTATGTTTAATGCCTTTTGGTTTGTACTGCTGATGAATAGTCTGACTGTCATGTTTATATATATATATATATATATATAATATATATATATATATATATATATATATATATATATATATATATATATATATATATATATATATATATATACTATATATATATATATATATATATATATATATATATATATATATACTATATACTGACAGTCAGACTATTCATCAGCAGTACAAACCAAAAGGCATTAAACATAAGTTACTTTATTCCTACTGCAACGTTTCAAGACCAATGTCTCAACATCCAGACTAAAATGAATGATAAAAACTTATATACAATAAGCGTAACAAATTATTTTTGCTGACATACAAAACACAATGAATAAGCAATACAAACAAGGTACAACATTCAAATACAAATTACTCTCCCAAAGAAAATAGATGAATAGAAATAAAAAGAGCATTAATAAAGTGAGACTAGTTTAAAAATACACCTTGTCCCACACAACGTGGAATCAGAGGAATTTATTTCTGGTGATTAGAAATTAATTTTTCGATATAATGTGGTTCGGATCCCACAAACAGCTGTAGGTCCCGTTGCTAGAAACCAGTTAGTTCCTAGGCACATATAATATATCTAAATCTTTGGGCCGGCCTTAGGAGAGGTGTTAATAAGCTCAGTGGTCTGGTTAAACTAATATATACTTCAACGACGTTCGGTTGCTGTTATGGAAAATGCACCAAAAGTAAACAACAAGAAGGGCGTGGTTTAAGCTTAAATTTATATATATATATATATATATATATATATATATATATATATATATATATATATATATATATATATATATATAAATATATATATATATATATATATATATATATATATATATATATATATATATATATATTCAGGGGGTTACCTTAAGGAAAAAGGCCTATATCTGCATTTTTTTCCTTCCAACGTTTCGTAATAAAATATTTATTACATCTAATGGGAGTCTGTCAGTTAAGTGAACATGATAACATTATAAAACAATCTTAAATTTACTAAAAATCCTAAAACAGTAAAAATACTAAAATTTAATTATATTTACAATAAAAAAAAATTTTTGCAGCAATAAAAAAAAATTAAAAGCTAAGGCTGGCCACAACACGTTTGCAGTTTCAACTGACATTTAAAACTGAACATTTGTATCTGTCAGTCTAAAAAATGAATATTACGTACAACACAATAATCAATGGGAGAAATATAATCATCAATATGTTAAACAACTTTTCTAAAGTAGGATGCACGCATGTGAAAACAAATTGAAACGCTTAATTAGCAATTAAGATAAAGAAATTTAAGGTGCTAGAAATGTGTTTTCTTAATCAAAGTCTTTTGATATTGGGCTGTAGTATCACATCAGCGGCCACATAAAACGAAGTCTTGATTGAATAGATAAAATCTTAACTTACGTATATATTTGTTTGTATAGAAGAACGTTTCTCTGCTGTGATAAAGTAATACGAGAGAGAGAGAGAGAGAGAGAGAGAGAGAGAGAGAGAGAGAGAGAGAGAGAGAGAGAGACAGACAGACAGAAAGAAGTGGGGTGGGGAGTGTTATAGATTTTAGTTTCTGAAAAAAAACAAAGTTGTCTGTTGATTGAATCATAAAGATATTAGATTATTGTTCTAAGTTAATTATCAAGTATGATTCCCAGCACATATTTTCATACAAGTAGTTTCATCGCTTAATTATTATTATTATTTTTTTTTTTCTTTATCACAGTCCTCCAATCGACTGGGCGGTATTTATAGTGTGGGTTCCGGGTTGCATCCTTCCTCCTTAGGAGTCCATCACTTTTCTTACTATGTGCGCCGTTTCTGAGGATCACACTCTTCTGCATGAGTCCTGGAGCTACTTCAGCCTCTAGTTTTTTTCTAGATTCCTTTTCAGGGATCTTGGATCGTGCCTATTGTTTTTTTTATGACTATGGGTACAATATCCACTGGCATATCCCATATCCTTCTTATCTATTTTCAGATCTTGATACTTATCCATTTTTCCCTCTCTTTCTCTTCAACTCTGGTGTCCCATGGTATTGCGACAGTCAATGAGTGATACTTTCTTCTTGATTTTGTCAATCAACGTCACGTCTGGTCTATTTGCACGTATCACCCTATCTGTTCTGATACCATAGTCCCAGAGAGGATCTTTTGCCAGATCGTTTTCTATCACTCCTTCAGGTTGGTGCTCGTACCACTTATTACTGCAAGGTAGCTGATGTTTCTTGCACAGGCTCCAGTGGAGGGCTTTTGCCACTGAATCATGCCTCTTTTTGTACTGGTTCTGTGCAAGTGCCGGACATTCGCTTGCTATGTGGTTTATGGTTTCATTCTTCGTATTGCACTTCCGACATATGGAGAGATGTTATTTCCGTCTATCGTTCTTTGAACATATCTGGTTCTTAGAGCCTGATCTGTGCGCTGTTATCATTCCTTCAGTTTCCTTCTTTAGCTCTCCCCTCTGTAGCTATTGCCACGTGTCATCGCTGGCTAGTTCTTTAGTCTGTCTCATGTATTGTCCGTGCATTGGTTTGTTGTGCCAGTCCTCTGTTCTGTTTGTCATTCTCCTGTCTCTGTATATTTCTGGGTCTTCGTCTTCTTTTATTAGTCCTTCTTCCCATGCACTCTTTAGCCACTCGTCTTCACTGGCCGGTTTTCAGATAAGGTTGTCCCTCCAGTGCTCTGTTTCTCGATGTTGACACAGTCCTCTATACTTAGTAGTCCTCTCCCTCCTTCCTTTCGTGTAATGTATAGTCTGTCCGTATTTGCTCTTGGGTGTAGTGCTTTGTGTATTGTCATATGTTTCCTGGTTTTCTGATCTATGCTGCGGAGTTCTGCTTTCGTCCATTCCACTATTCCTGCGCTGTATCTGATTACTGGCACTGCCCATGTGTTTATGGCTTTTATCATATTTCTGGCATTGAGTTTTGACTTGAGTATCGCCTTGAGTCTCTGCATATATTCTTTCCTGATCGTGTCCTTCATCTCTTGGTGTTTTATATCCCCTCCTTCCATTATTCCCAGGTATTTGTATCCAGTCTCATCTATGTGTTTGATGTTGCTTCCATCTGGTAGAGTTATCCTTTCAGTTCTTGTTACTTTTCCCTTTTGTATGTTGACTAAGGCGCATTTTTCTATTCCAAACTCCATCCTGATGTCCCCAGATACAATCCTTACAGTCTGATTAGGGTATCTATTTCCTTGATACTGTTACCATACAGCTTGATGTCGTCCATGAACATCAGATGGTTAATTCTGTTGCCTCTTTTCTTGAGTTGGTACCCGGCATCCATCTTCTGTAGTACTTTTGTCATGGGAATCATGGCTACTACGAAGAGTAGTGGGGACAGTGAGTCGCCCTGGAACATTCCTTTCCTGATATTAACCTCTGCTAGTCTTATTCCAGAGCTTGTAAGTATTGTATTCCAGTTGCACATTGTATTTTTGAGGAAGCTGGTGGTGTTTCCTCTGCCCCATATATTTTCAGGCATTCTATTAGCCATGTGTGTGGTATCATGTCGAAGGCTTTCTTATAGTCTATCCATGCCATGCTTAGGTTGGTTGGTTCCTCCTCCTACTGTTCTTCATTACCATTTTGTCTATGAGGAGCTGGTCTTTTGTGCCCCTACACTTCCTTCTGCAGCCTTTCTGTTGGTGGGGGATGGTGTTTGTCTCCTCTAGGTAGTTGTATAGCCTTTCACTGATGATACCTGTTAGTAACTGTTCCCACATTATTGGTATGGCAGGTGATAGGCCTGTAGTTACTGGCAATATTTCCCTTACTATTGTCTTTTTGTACTAAGGATGTCCCTTCCTGTGGTCATCCATTTGGGTGCATGGTGATTTGAGATACAATTATTATTATTATTATTATTATTATTATTATTATTATTATTATTATTATTATTATTATTATTATTATTATTATTATTATTATTATTATTTCTCTCTTTTGTGAAGCATTCCATGTACCTTTACTCACTGCACATGATTTAACCGTTTCTCTCTATTTTGATATTAATGTCCTCTTAAAAGACTTGAAATCCTTTTATGTTAACATGATATGTGTGGAATGAAGACAGGATTATATTCCCTTCTGTCAAAACTGTTCCTTTTCTTACATGTTATGCAATGCCACCTGTTCTCCATTTATTTGACGAAGAAAAGGTTTGCAGCAACTTTTCCACTTCCTATATCGTTAATCATGACTTATCAAGTTCCACCGAGGGAGAGACATGGTATTAAAAAAGGAAATTATTCGTAAAGCAAGAATTTAAGTGTGTGGACATTCCTCCTCTCTTCTTCTAACTTGATACTTTACCTATTCTGAAATTCCTTGCTCATCTATAGTTTACAATACTATACGATCAAACCTCATCTTTTCAATTTCTTATTGCTGGACTTCATTGTTCTCTTTGATTATATGGTTTTCTCCGTAATTTCAGGCTCTTATATTGCTGTGTGTTTTCTTTTTTTTCATTCTATAAGGCAGTGAATGTACCCAAATAGCTAATGTTCATACATATTCTCTTCATGATTTCAAAAAGCATTGTTTATATATATATATATATATATATATATATATATATATATATATATATAATATATATATATATATATATATATATATATATATATATATATAGACGATATTAATTTCTTTATGTATGATGAGAATATTTATGACCATTAGATATTTGGTTACACACACACATACACGCACACACACACACACCTCACATATATATATATATATATATATATATATATATATATATATATATATATATATATATATATATATATATATATGTAATGCGGGTGTATTTGCATGAAAATTTCATATATCAACTTCGTGTTTATAAAAGTATCCTATGGCATTTTCTGTTTTAAGACTTCTCATTTAACCCTTCCTCTTATCCTGTCGTTTTACTTTCGGTATCTTTTAAATTCTTGTAGTTCTTATTCCTTTCCCTCCTCTCAGCTCATCTTTTATCTATTTGTAAGTGACAGGTTCATTAGCACAAATGGTTGGGACATTTTTCATTGCTGTAACATACGAAGTGTTCACAGACTGAATTACTTAATTGTACTGTTTTTGTATGTTTCTTAATATCGTAAAATATCTTGACATATGCTTTTCCCTGTCATCTGATTATTTAAGAGGAAGAAAAACTATTATTTTACAGATTACATTTTATTTTATAACATGCCTGTAGATGTGTATTTATAGACTAAACATCGATCCGGTGAAATTGTTCTATACAGTATGAAATATTTTTCTCTCGAGAAAAAAATGAAGACCGTTTAATTATTCCAGTTAGAAGAGTAAGAAAAGTCCATAATGTTCTTAAATATGTGAACATAATAATCATAAAGAACCATTTCAAAAACTTCAGTCAATTGTAGTCGACCATTCTTATTTCCTGGCCCGTGTCCAAAACTGATAGTACAATCTTTGGCAGAGCTTCTCTATAGACAAGTAAAAAAGGAATAGGTTTAGTCAAACACTGTAGGAAAGAAAAAACGTCTATGCAGTTCATCTTTTTACTATGATCAGTCTTCCTCCAAAAAAAATGTCGCTGCCAACTACGGAAAATTTTACATATATATATATATATACATAGATACTATATATATATATATATATATATATATATATATATAGTATCTATGTATATATATATATATATATATATATATATATATATATATATATATATATATATATATATATATATATATATATATATAACTTGAATACTAATAAGTTGCCTTATACAAATTTGCTTTGTAGAAGTATGCTAAAAAGTATTTTATGTGATAATGTTTACCTTGCAAAATAGGTTTTTATTGTTTACATAAATAAATAAATAATAAATAAATAAATAAATAAATAATATATGGATGAATAAATAAATAAATAGATAAATAAATAAAATAAATAAAAAATAAATAAATGAGCATGGAGGTTAGTTGCCGCCTGTATAATCCTTTAATTATCTTGTCCTGGTTTCTGAGCAGTTGGCCTTAATTTTTTTTTAAACCTCTTGAATTGTATACCCTGTTTTTGGGGAGGTTACTAATTATCCAGGTGTGTTAGATTCTAGGTACTTATTTCGCTTTATAACCCCTATCTGTCATTTATACGAACCTTCCTTGTACACTCAATTTCTTATGTCTGTCAGTCTGCTAAGTAAAGAAACCCTGAGTAGAAAGATCTCGCAGCAATCGATCATTTCACTTCCCTTCATGGGTTATATATATATATATATATATATATATATATATATATATATATATATATATATATATATATATATATATATATATATATATATATATATAACCCATGAAGGGAAGTGAAATGATCGATTGCTGCGAGATCTTTTCTACTCAGGGTTCTTTACTTAGCAGACTGACAGACATAAGAAAATTGTGAAGGTGTACAAAGGAAGGCTTCGTATAAATGACAGATAGGGGTTATAAAGCGAAATAAGTACCTAGAATCTAACACACCTGGATAATTAGTAACCTCCCCAAAAACCGGGTATACAATTTAAGAGGTTTACAAAAAAATTAAGGCCAACTGCTCAGAAACCAGGACAAGATAATTAAAGGATTATACAGGGAGGCAACTAACCTCATGCTCATTTATTTATTTATTTATTTATTTATCTATTTATTTATTTATTTATCCATCTATTTATTTATTATAATTTATTTATTTATTTATTTATGTAAACAATAAAAACCTATTTTGCAAGGTAAACATTATCACATAAAATACTTTTTAGCATACATCTACAAAGCATATTTGTATAAGGCAACTTATTAGTATTTAAGTCTGTCAGTGTACCTTTAAGGTCATTCTTAAACTTGCTACTTATACAAGGGTCCAAATGAAACAAGTCAGAACTAACATGAACTTTATAATTGGAAGTAAGTTGTATAATGTCGGATTCTTAAAGGGCTCGTGACAAGACATCTTTTGATCTCGCAATTACTGAACTGCCAATCCAATTTATCTGGTGGTCATTTCTACTCAACCCTTTGATAAAGGTTGTGACATAATACCGTCCATTTACAAAAGCAGCCCTGGCAATTTCTTTGATGTGGAAGACTGATGATTGAAATACTGTTTTTCTTTTTTATGGTAACATTCTGCCAGTTGTCGTATGGTGAATTATATAAATGCACGTGTTTCCCTAAAATTCATTAGTTTTTTATCGAGATGTCACAAGAGGAGGAGTCAAGTGTATGGACATTCTCGAGCTGGACCGCCGGCCGATTGAGGGAAGAGCTCTCGATGAGGATAATTCTTTTGTAGACTTTCACGATTCTTTTCCTGGATATGAAAATGAATGGGATTTAGAAGGAAATTAAATAAATAATTATGATCCTGGTACAAAACACAGATGAAATTTCAACCGACAGGGAAAATGAAAATTTGCCACCTAATGAAAGCAACGGTGTCAAACGAAGTCGGAGACAGTGACTTGACCCAGATGATAAGTGGGAGTGAGCTGCCAGTTATTTCCAGCCAAGAGATTTCATATTTGGCAACAGTGGCAGTTGCAGTGACAGTGGCATTGCGTCAAGATGTAATGTGAAAGAAAATTCAAAGGAAATAGATTATTTATTTTTTTTTCGATAAAAAATTTGGGGCTATGGGGCTGATTATTGAAACCGTCATCAAAGATTCCTTGTTGATACACTTGGAGATGCATATCAAAATATCTGCGAAAGTTTGCCCAGGTTACTGTGGACGAAATGATACGCTTCCTGTGTGATTATGATCATGTCGCATCTAAGCAAAGATCGCATCGTTGATTTCCGGACTACTTTTGAGGCATTCGAGACAAAGGGAGTGAGAAGGTTGATGGCAAGGACACATTTCTTAAAATTCTACGGGTTCTGCATTTCGTTGATAATTCACAGGAGGCAACATAATTCGTTGATAATTCACAGGAGGCAACATAATTCGTTGATAATTCACAGGAGACAAACCCCGCCACGCCCCCACCCTCCCCAAAACAAAATAAATCAGTACTCGACAATGTACATAGAAAATTCAGGGAAAAATAAATTTCAACCTATCCAAGATTTATGCATAAATGAAAGTTTGATATTAAGGAAGGGAAGGCTTAGTTTCAAGCAATATATTCCAGATAAAATAAGTCGATTTGGAGTGAAAATATTTGAACTTTGTGATGTCAAAACGGATTGTATTCTCGATTTTATAATATACACTGGAAAAGATACAGACATATAAGTAGATGAAAATCTAGGTGTATCTTTTCCTGCTGTAAAAACATTTATCTCTTTGCATCTAGGAATACATCACAAAATCCGCCATTATCAGTGAAAGAAGGAACTGGAAACCGTCAACGTCAGGACTTGGATAATCCCGTGGCCTATTTGCAAACTGATATTCCAACGTGCACCCCCACCAAATTCAATGAGGCGGAAGGTACAGCGAGCTTGAGACAAGCCTAATCAAAGGTAACGGCAAATTGTATCATTATTTACTAAAGTTCCATTGGATGATTTGTTGAATTTTTTATTGGAGGAATTGCCTAAATATAACTTGCCGTTACCTTCGAATGTAATAGTTGACTCGATTAGGCTTTGCATTAAGGATTGTAAATTTACATTTAATGGAAAATATGTTTTACAAAAATTTGGTATGTCAATGGGGAATCCACTTTCTCTCTCCGGTACTTAGTAATCTTTACATGGAGTGTTTTGAGGTTAGACTGTTACCTGGTATTTTACTGATTGGTACTGTATGGTATCGTTATGTGGATGATATTTTTTGTGTATTGCCTGTAAATGCAAACATTGGAGAATTTTTAGATAAACTGAATGATCTGGTCCCCTCAATTAAATTTACAGTGGAGGAGGAAAGAGAGTCAATGTTACCATTTTTAGATGTACAAGTTTACAGACAAATCCGTAGTTTTAAATTTAATGTATACCGCAAGCCCACAAATACATGTTCCTATGTTAATTTTTTAATGTAAAATTAGTTTTTAAAAGCTCAAGTACGGTTTGTAATATACTGATAAAGAACTCCCCATTTTCATCTACCTGCTGCCTTTATACAATTCCTTGTAAGAGTTGTGATAAGAAATATGTCGGCCAAACTGGGAAAGATTTGTCTATTAGATTAAATCAACATAAATATTCGGTTAGAACAGGGCAGACTTCTAGTGCCCTTTTTGTTATTCACCTTAGTAATCTTAACCATGCAATGGATTGGACAGAGGCAAAAGAGATTTTATTTTGTAACGATTATATTAGTAAGAATATAATTGAATCTGCCTTTGTAAAGACGTATTCTGGAAAACTTTTTAAATTTGAGCTCAGGTATGTACAAATTAGACAATCTTATCATAGATAAAATAGTGAAGAGTTTTAACATTATCCTTTAATTTGGTGTACTTGTCAAGTTCCTTCTTATGCATTTCTTGTGAGTTTTAACATTATCCTTTAAGTTTTTGTATTAGTCAAAGTCCTTTTATGTATTTCACTATTGATAGTAACTGGGGGTTCATTTCAGTTATTTTTTGTTTATTGGTGTTTTAGGTATGTTGTTAGCGTTGTTATTATTGTTACTATTCATAATTGTGAATTCAGTTATTTTATAAACTTTTTGACATAGTCAGTGTTTTTTCTCTTCTGAAAGTATTGGGTCATTGGGCAATTACTCTCTCTTTTGACTTGTTTGGGGTGTTAAGTGGGTTGGGCAATCTAGACGAATGCTGTTTCTGTTTGTATGGCCTTATTGTACATACATAAATATTATAATTCTTTTCCACTTTGCTTTTGTGAGAGCTTTCTTGCTCACTAGTTTTTACGTTTTGTATTACTTTGTGCCCTGAAGATGTGTTAAATACACGAAATTACTTGGCACTCCGTCTTTTCTTTTTTAAAAATTTTCCCTGTGGCTTTTGCTGATATATATATATATATATATATATATATATATATATATATATATATATATATAATATAGTATGTATATATATATATATATTTATATATATATATATATATATATATATATATATATATATATATATATATATATATATATATATATATATGTATATATATATAAAGGTAGAAGTCACGAAGGAAAGTGAAAACAATGGAGTTTGCTGCAAGATCTTATAACCTTACTTTGCTGTACTTGACATATTGTTTCCTAAATTACCCCTCTTCAGATTGTGACGATACATTTTTCTTGAAATTAGCCTGTTTTTATTAGCTACAGATATTTAATGTAATGTATTATCCTCTTCTCTCCCCCTCTCTTTAACTTCACTCATACTATACTGTAGCTGGGCTTTAATGTCTTCGGTATAAAAAGAGAGCATGACTTTCCGAAACCGCGTGTGCTTCTGAATAATTTGTTCTCCAATTTATGGAGTTTTTCAAGTTTGAATGGTAGATGCTGAGTCTATTATCACCTATATATTGGTAAAAGAGTTGAATAAAGAGAAAACTTTTAAGGGGGACCATATACTCACTCCAAACGTCAGTTTAGACTGTCAAACTAGAGGTTTGCAAGCCAGTTTGAGCGTGTATGGGTTAGTTGTACTGAAAGACTGGCCTGTGGTGTGAAATGACCGACTTATGTGATTACCGAAAAATTAACCTTCACTACCGTAATACTGACAGCCTTTTTCATCGTGTGTTGGGAGGCGAAGTAGTATATTCTCAGTTTGGCCTAACATTTCGAGAGTGGGGTTGTGTCTATGAACTGGCTATATTATATATATATATATATATATATATATATATATATATATATATATCTATATATATATATATACGTGTATATATATATACGTGTATATATATATATATATATATATATATATATATATATATATATATATATATATATATATATATATATGTGTGTGTGTGTGTGTGTGTGTGTGTGTGTGTGTGTGTATATATATATATATATATATATATATATATATATATATATATATATATATATATATGTATATATATATATTAATGGATGTATACACAAATGATTTTGTGAAACTTAATGATACAAATGTTTGGTTAGCTATTATTATATTTTTTTTATATAGTTCTTCAATTGGAAATAAATATTTCTTTTTGTTTGGAAACTTGTTTACTTTCAAATATTCCTTTCGCCGTGTGAGGTCCATATCGCTTTGGACGTTTCAGTATAATTTTCCCTAGTGATTGGGCAGAAATGATGGTGGTGACTTTAAATCCTCATAACTTCGTCCAGTTGCGACGAATCTCAGTGTGGCTATCAACCTTTCATGGTGCTGATATAGATTTTCTCATAAAGGTATTTTTTTTTTATGAAGGGTTTTATTATGGAGAGCAATTCCAAAAAAGACTCATGGTCCATTCTAAGATAATTAAACCAGTCGCCTTCTCAAATAATAATTTCTGATAAATGTTTATGTGAGGTATTTTTTGTCTTCAATAACCAGTCTTTGGTCCATTTTTTTCGTTTGCGTTTGTTTTTAGTTAACATCCTTACCAACACACCAGCTGTGCTCAGACAGTGTCTTATATCTTCTTGCATAAGAGGAGTGGCCATGGCTGTCCCCTCTCACACCCACGATCACAAGAAGAACTGATACTATAGTTGCAAGCCGAAGAACGTGTGTGGATAGGGCTGCAGTTCTTCAGTCTTCAGTTCTATCCAACTGACAGTGCGGAAGTGTTTACTGGGTTGAGAAGAGTAGTGTAGCCTGAATACGATGGAACGATTGGTTTGCTGCTAATGTTTTCGTGGCGGTATTAATAGCGGCTCATGTTGCAGAGGCTTTTAAACACGATGGGTGCAGAAGTGAATTTTTCACCTGAACCACTCATTTTTCAAGAAAATCTGACTGATGTCAGTAATGAAGATGAGTAATTGTAAATGAAATCTGACCCAAGAAACGTTAAAACGACGCTATTTCATTACCAAAACCTGTTTTTCTTCTAATGTTCGGTTACTTATTCTAAATATCTATCTATTTTCTTATAATTCTTTCTTATTCTTTATTTCATTTTTTATAAATGTTTATTTAAGAAAAGCTTGGATATGACCGAAAGACTTAATCAAGCAGAGGAGAAAAGTTTTAGAGAATTACCCTTTTCACTAGTTAGACAAAACCCAAAAATGTGCGATAAAGAAAGAACAAAAAAATTGGGTATCATCAAATTTACTTACATACAAGTATTTCATATTCTTTAAGATATCGCTATAAGCGAGAGAGAATAAAAGAGATAAGAAAATGAGTGTCATGACCAGTTCTTACTTTGCTGTACTTGACATATTGTTTCCTAAATTACCTCTTCAGATTGTGACGATACATTTTTCTTGAAATTAGCCTGTTTTATTAGCTACAGATATTTCATGTAATGTATTATTCCTCTTCTCTCCCCCTCTCTTTAACTTCACTCATACTATACTGTAGCTGGGCTACCAAATTTCATTTTAGAACTCCAGACTAAGTCAGGCAGTGTCAAAGCGGAAATAAATGAATTATAGAGATTTACAACAGTCAAAAACACTTCATCTCCATGACTAATTATCATAGTCATTTGCGCTGAGCAAACAATAGATTAATGAGGTAACGCTTTCACTGATTTGATATAGAATCTGGGCTTATGTTGGTTGTAAGTGGATTGCTGTCGCCTAATCTTTACCAGATTATAAAGATTTCGAAAATAATTTTTTGTTCGCACTTTCATCCTAATAAACGTTGGAAATAGGCATATTTTTCTAAAATAGATGACAGCTATTCAGTACTTTGTTATTTGTGACCACTCGCAAGAATACGGAACTGTATAGAGAGAGAGAGAGAGAGAGAGAGAGAGAGAGAGAGAGAGAGAGAAAGATTTAGTAATACTAACAAAGAACAAAAGATGCTCACTATGATTTAAATATTTCAATATAATTCAACATGAAAGGAATAACACAAACTAATTTTCATAAAACTTCGAGATAACCGTTACAGAGTTCTCTCTTATAAATTAAATCTAAAAAGGAAAAAAATTCCATATGATTTTCGCAATAGTTCAATTTTATATTTATAATTAGCGTATCCTCGTTGTAAGGGAAACGAAGATGAATGTATAAGTGAAAGAAAAGTCGACAGATTTATAGCAACACATTTACGCGCTCCTTATACATTAAGTAATAAGCAAAGAAAAAAAAAAAAAAAAAAAGCATGTCGCATATAAACCTTTCATACCATTTCTCTATCTAATTTGATGTATTAAAAATTATTTCATTCAGTTATCTAGAACAGTAAACATTTTTGTTTGAAGAATAAATGGCGAGAGAGGAAAAAGAAATAAAAAAATTAAATAAGTAAACATAAATACTGTATTAAGCATAAAATTTAGTCCTCAGCTGTTTCTGATAAAGACTATCTGAAGGATTAGCCGCTGTTTGGAGAGAGAGAGAGAGAGAGAGAGAGAGAGAGAGAGAGAGAGAGAGAGAGAGAGAGAGAGAGATTAAAATACGAAATCCTTTATCTTTTCTTTTATCTCTGAAATAAATTTTATGTACAAGAGAAGTGCGACTTAACTACATAACAGCTATCTCTCATTACTATTCAAGATTTATGCTATAATAACTTGAAGTACTTATCTACAAATTTGTCCTCCCTCCCTCTTTTCTGCTTTGAAATGTTTTGTATTCATTGTACTTTTTTCGTAATGGACAGGACACACTGAGTCTGGCCAGAGAGCCACGTACATCGGCAATTTCTGGCATTCAGCATTGGAAAAAAATGAGAAGTTGGAAAGCTTGCAAAGCAAGATAATGAGATCTAGAATATAAATGAGATTGCTTTGTTTAATTACAAGGGTCTACAGGTGAAAATGGGATACAACCATATAGTTGCACTAACAATTGATAGTTCGAGAAGCTGGACAACAAGTTGGAAGAAAGGAAGTGGAAATGGAGATGAAAATAAAGTCCTAGAAGTGGGTGCAGCTGGGGGCCGAAGGGATGCTGCCAACATACTCTGGTTATGCCTACAGCGAATCACTTGAGGTTCACCGATGGCGATGATGACGGCAATGCTAACTTGGAATAAGAATAATGTACCATAGCAATAGATACGCAAAGGCATCAATAACATCTTCGACTGCAACAAAATTATTAATAGCAATGAAATTTGCATAATCAGGGATACGAAAATAGTAATCCCGATTAAGTAAAGAAGACTAGGCAGGAGATCTGTTCCTTTGATTTTGATTAAGCTACCCGTTTCCTCAGAAATATATAATTATAATATAATCTATTAATATTATTATTATGACTTTTTTTTCTCAGCCATTCTACTCGACTAAGTGGTATTTACAGTGTAGGGTTCGTTTTGCATCCTAGCTCCTTATGAGTCCATCACTTTTCTCACGCTCTTCTGCATGAGTTCTGGAGCTACTTCAGCATCCAGTTTTTCCAAGTTCCTGTTCAGGGATCTTGGGATTGTGCCTAGCGTTTTTATGATTTTTTTTTCTTTCCCATCTATCTGGTGTTCCATGACACTGCAACATCAATGAGTGATACTTTCTTCTTTATTTTGTCGATCAGCGTCATGTCTGGTGTATTGACACGTATCACTCTACATATTCTGATACCATAGTTCCAGTGAATCTTTGCTTTATCATTTTCTATCACTCCTTCAGGTTGGTGTTTGTACCACTCGTTACTGCAAGCTAGCTGGTGTTTCTTGTGCAGGCTCCAGCATAGATCTTCTGCTACTGAATCATGCCTCTTTTTATACTGGTTCTGTGTGAATGTTGGATATTCGCTTGTTATGTGGTTTATGGTCTCGTCTTTCATATTGCACTTCTTGCACATGGGTGAGATGTCATTTCCATTTATTGTTCTTTGGACATATTTGGTTCTTATGGCCTGATCTTGTGCCGCTGTTATCATTCCTTTGTTTCCTTCTTGAGTTCTCCCTTTTGTAGCCATTGCCATGTTTCATTTCTGGCCAGTTCTGCAGTCTGTCTCACTTACTGTCCATGCATTGGTTTGATGTCCCATTCCTCTATTCGGTTTTTAATTTTCCTGTCTGTATACTTCTGGGTCTTCACGTGCTTTTATCAGTCCTTCCCATGCACTCCTTAGCCATGCATCTTCACTGGTTTTCAGGTATTGCCTTGGTGTTCTATTTTTTATGATGATGCATTCCTATATGCTAGTAGGACTCTCCTTTTTTCCTTTTGCGTTATGTACGAGTATAATCTGCGTCTTTGCTCTTAAGTGTTAGGTGTAGTTCTTTGTGTATTGTCATGTGTTTCTTAGTTCTCTAGTCAATGCTACATGTTCAGCCTTCATCCATTTCACTACTCTCCCCCTGTATCTGATTACTTGTACTGCTTATGTGTTTATGGCTTCTATCATGTTTCCGGCATTGAGTTTTAAATTGACTATCACTTACGTATCTGCATATATTCTTTCTTGATCATCTCCTTCATTTCTTGGTGTTTTATATCTTCTACTTCTATTATTCAGAGGCATTTGGATCCTGTCTCATATAGGTGTTTGATGCTGTTCCTGTCGGTCAGTTTTAACCCTCCAGTCCTTATAGCTTTGCATTTTTGTATGTAGACCAAAGCACATTTTTCTATTTCAAACTCCATCCTGATGTCCCCATATACATACAATCCTTACAGTCTGAATTTGGGTACCTATTTCCTTTATGCTCTTACGATACAACTTGATGCTGTACACGAATATCAGATGGTTAACTCGGTTACCTACTTTCTTGAGTTGGCACCCATCATCTATCTTCTGCAGTGCTTTTATCATGGGAATCATGGCTACTACAAATAGTGGGGACAGTGAGTCACCTTGAAAGATTCCTCTCCTGATGTTAACCTCTGCTAGTTTTATCCCAGTTGCATATTGTAGTTTTTAGGATGCTGATGGTGGTTTCCTCTGCTCCATATATTTTCAGGCATTCTCTCAGCCACGTGTACGTTATCATGTTGAAGGCTTTTTTGTATTCAATCCATGCTATGGTTAGGCTGGTTCTCCTTTTCTAACATTTCTCCATTACCATTTTGTCTATTAGGAGCTGGTATTTTGTGTCCCTACACTTTCTTCTATAGCCTTTCTGTTTGTGGTGGATTGTGTTTGTATCCTCTAGATAGTTGCGTAACCTTTCACTGATGATCCTTGTTAGCAACTTCAACATTATTGGTAGAAAGGTGATAGAACTCTAGTTCATTGCTATATTTACCTTGTTCTTATCTTTCTGTACTAAGGATGTTCTCCCTGTGGTCATCCATTTCGGCGCATTGTGGTTTTCTATACAAAACCGGACTTCTTGTGCTATGAGTGGGTGAAGAAATTTGAAGTTTTTGAGCCAGTAACCATTATTATTATTATTATTATTATTATTATTATTATTATTATTATTATTATTATTATTATCCCCGGTCAATACTAGATCACGGGATTGGGTATCAGAATGGTGTAATGGTAATTACCCGGGCACGAAGACTTATGTAAGTCTATATTTGCTCATATGTACTTATGCATACATTTACTAGCGCTAGAATAGATCCACCTTCACCATCACAGCCGAGTCTTTATTCATGTATTACGCTTTTAGGCTAAAATTTATAAGTAGAATCGACTACTTATAAATATATATATATATACATATATATATATATATATATATATATATATATATATATATATATATATATATATATATATATATATATATATATATATATATATATATATACATATATATAAAATATATTATATATATACACATATATATAAAATATATATATATTATATATATATCTATATAATATATATATTTATATATTATATATATATATATGTATATATATATATCATAATATATATATAATATATCTATATAAAATATATTAATATTATATGATATATATTAATGAATCCCCTTTACTTCATCCATGTAATGTAACATTAAAGAACATGCCTCTGATATTTTCCTTCTCTCTCTCTCATGCAACTCACATTTCTTCTGTCTTTCGCTTGTGCTGCCCTGTTCATAAAGGCATAAGTCATCGGGATACATAAAACACACAGGAGTCGCTCTCACTTTCTCCCACACCCCAGTCGAGTCAGGTGACTCAGTCACACCTTGATACACTCCCCGGCCGTGTAAATCCACCAGGACCCACGCTTTAACTCACGTGGCTGTGGGCCGCCACAGGAAAGCCTTGCCTTTGATCAGTGCTCTGAAAAAGTCGACTCCTTCAGCTACATTTTACGAAGACATATCTCAGGAGAAAATTAATGTGCGCAAACGAATGGTGGCAATCTTCTTTTATTTCATTTTCTGTCCTTTCATCATTGCTGTGCGATCCTCCATAATGACTCAGTCATCCCTAAAGCTGTGCTCCCTTAGAAGATATCTTGCTCTAAGAGCTGAGGTTCCCTAGAAAGGTGATTTGTGTTCATTTCCTCCCCTTTCAGTACAGTAACGTTTGAGTGATAATGAAATTTTTCTATGTCCTCTGAGGAATTTCAAGATTCATGTCAACCCTCACCATGCGTTCATATGACATCTGTATTGCAGGTTTCTGCAATTCCCCTGCTGTGAAGGTGGATCCCCCCCCCCCCCCCCCCCCCCCCCCCCCCCCCCCCCTTCCCCCCCCCCCCCCCCCCCCCCCCTTGTCCTATTGCTCTGGGCCTGTAAGAAATGTTGTGAATCATCACACATGTCTCTGAAAACGCGCTTATTTTCAACTCTTCCAGTCCGTGGCCTTAGGCTGTCGATGCCTTGTTTTCAGTAATGTATCATCTAAGGAGTAAATGTATTCCCCTTTTAATTTAATGTCAGGTCTAATAATCCTTTTATTTTCCATTATCCCAAATCCATCAGGAGTTCGCTCATTAACGTATACCTAAACAAAAGAGTAGAAGGCGGAGTGTACAAGATACCATGTAGCAATTGTAATGGGATTTACGTTGGGGAAACCAGTAGATCCATCTCGCAAAGATTAACAGAACACAAAAGATCAGTGCGATATGCATCAGAGAACTCGAGGATTTTCCTACATATTAGGGACAAAGGCCGCACTATGAACTGGAGTGGGGTGGAGCTGATTTTCAAAAGTAACTGTCCATACAAAAGGAAAAGGCTGGATCCTTCTAACATCAATTAAACCAACACTATGGACCTGTTAGAAGGACACTGGAAATTGGATGACATTGACGAACTAATCCTTAAGCCGTTCCTCAAGCAGGTGTCCATGAACATCCAACCACCGGGCGAGTCGCCAGACGGGAGTTAATAAGGCCAGAAATCACCAGGGAATAGTTTAATTTCCACCCTTCCTGGATCACCAACAGAGCCTTACTGCCACACTTACATATGTTTTGTATATTTACTCTTGTAAGACATCCTGTGTCCATATTTTACCAGTGATCAGGACCACAGAAGGAAATGTTCGAAATATATGGTTCAGTGTTAAAACAGTGTTTTATAGGCCATTTATCTTCATATTTATATATATATATATATATATATATATATATATATATATATATATATATATATATATATATATATATATACAATTCGTGTTTTATGTGTCTTATTTACTTATCTAAAGAAAAAATATATAGCACCAAACCATTACGATATTATTCTTGCCAAATATGCAAACGTCATACCATAATTTAAAGGTAAAACCTGGTGAAATGGAAGCGATCCTGAGAAGATCTTCTGCATCACGAGGTCGAGATATAATCAGAGTCGAAATGGAAATGAAGACGAGTGAGAAGCGTTTTTCCTCTGAAAACATTTTCGGTGCAAAGAAGGAAGAAGTTTTCTTCCAACTCCAACTCACCTTAGATAATTTAAAAGTTAAACATTTTATTCGGAGTTTTTCAGGCAGAGAAGTCATCAGTTTAATGGATCGTTTTATAGAGGTAATTTTGGGGTGTCTCTGAGGAATCGAGGCTAAATTCCATTTGATATTTATTCTATCTTTTATCTCTGAAATCTTACACCTCTTCTTCATATCCAATAATTTTTGTTCACATATTCTTTTAATTTATTATTAAATATTTCTCACACGAGAGCGCAAGTTGACTTAGCTGCCGGTAGAGAGTAATGCGATCGTCACGTCAGAAAAATGTGAACATGTGTGTCTGTTCGTCTACCAAACAGGGAATGTTCAGGGAACGTTCTAAAATAATTTAATGAGTTGGCACGTGCGAATACCAGGGCTCCATAGAGTTTAATAAAATGAAACCGCAGGCGAAAAGCGGATATTCTATATCAAGCCTTTGGAGTGATCCGTGTGTGTGTGTGTGTGTATATATATATATCATATATATATATATATATATATATATATATATATATATATATATATATACATATATATAACTCAATTCTCGGTGTCATCTTCTTCTCACTACTAACAGACAGGCCGACAGACAATACCAGGTAAGCTGTGACATATCTATTACGATCACGCCACTGTACTGAAGCACATCGGGGTCCAAACTATCCCCTTTAGCCTCACTGACATACAATAGAAGAGATGGGAACAGAATAGACAATCGTTATGTTAGGACATTGCTGTATATTCAGTCTAACAGCAACTGACTGCTCTCTCTCTCTCTCTCTCTCTCTCTCTCTCTCTCTCTCTCTCTCTCTCTCTCTCTCTCTAACCCTGGATTTGTGTTTTAATTTCTGACTTACCCATAAAAGCGTGGCTTTGCTCTTGAACTTCCACTATTTTATATGTACCGGTTCAAATCATGTTAATCTACTTTACTATTGAAGCTAAATCACTTTATAACCATTCTTATGTCAATATACGGATGCAGACATCCTTTTACAGCACTAGTACTTCTAAGGAAAGTCAACCAATTAACTGATTAACTAACGCAGCAAATCTTTCCGTAAAATTCATGTTTTACTGTATGAATGTATTACTGTCCCATTTTTATATTAATTAGAACGGAATATTGATAATTATCTTATAACAACCATTATTCTCAACAAACATTTACTGCCTCCTCCTCCCGGTTTCCATTGGCCTCATAACATAACTTTTTCATGAATTGATTTTCAGTTGCCATCTTTTCCAAATTCATCACGTGTTTCAGCGGATTGAATGCAATATTATATTGCTATTATGTGCAAACAGCAGGTAGTCCAGACTAAATTCAGAATCCATTTTCTTTTATCACACTTTCTCCATCAAACTGCTGCTCCTCACTTGCCATCCCATCAGCATCTTATGACATCCACTGCTTCATCATATCAAGACATAGATGTTTGTTCAATTATAGCTCACACAAACATTTTCAGAAATACACTAAACTCTTACTATATACAACATTAGTATGATTTATTTCTGCCTCTCCTCTGTTCTCCACCTACACAATTATTGTAATCAATTATTGAAGAAGCATTACTTCATCATTGTTTATTTTTGTGCTTGGTTATCAATAGTGTTTTTTTATAAAGAATCTGTCTCGAGATCTTATCATACCCAACGTTATATAGAAATATATATGTATATATAAATATATATAATATATATATATATAATGATATATAGACATATATACATATAATATATATTATATATTATATATATATATATATTATATATTATTATATCTATATATATATATATATATATATATATGTACCTACTTGTATACCTATATATATTATACCCTTATATTAGATATCTATATATCTATCTATATGCATCTATATATATATATACTTATATATATATAACTATATCATATAAATAGAGATATATATATTAATATCTATATATAGTACATATGTATATAATATATATATATACATGATATATATATATATATAATATATATATATTATATATATATATAATAGATATATACATATATACAAATAATATATATATAATATATATACATATAATATATATAATATATATATATATATATAATATATACATATTATATATATATATATATATAATATATATATGCATATATATATATATATTATATATATATATATATATATATATAATATATATATATATAAAATGTATATATCTATATCTTATAAATAATATATATATATTAAATATATATATATTTTATAGCATGCATAAAGGTAAAAGTCAGATAATTTCTGTTTATACATAAATGTGTATAATTTAAATTTGAGTGAGTGAGCGTGTGTGTGTGTGTGAGTGCGTGAGTCCAAATGGTATACGTTGGTTAACGGCTGCAGGTTCGTGTTGGGCGGGTCTCAGCGACCTGAGCAAGGATGTTACTTGTCTTTCGCTGGCGCTGGGTCTTCTCATGTCTTCTAAGGGACTCGATGTTCCCGGTGGGTTGGGCCATGGCCACCGAGAGAGAGTCTCTCTCGGTGGCCATGGTTGGGCACGTTGTCTGGTCCCTGTTGGCATGCGTATTCCTTCTCCTGCTGGAGGGGAGTATATGGTCCGATTCTTGTTGGACGTTCAAGGTCGGCTTCTGAATAGCGATGCTCACCGCTTCCGTTATTAAGAGGCGACCGTAGTTGTCTTCTCTGTGCACGACCTGGGTGCCTTCTATGAGCTCTTGTAGAGATGGCTTCCTGTCGTGAACATCTATGTAATGTTGATGGATGGCCCCTTGATTTCTATGAGCCAGCAGACGTCTCGGAAGGGTCGTTGTAGTGTGCCCGATGTAGTTTTGGCTGTGAGATTTACACATCTCCTCTGGACAAGTAAATTTGTAAACTAAATTCGTGCACATCTCCTTCGGTCCCCCCGGAGCGGTGCTGTTCTTCATTATTAAGGCTGCTACAAGGTTGGGCTTACTATATATCCTGAGGCTTATTTTGTGGTAAGGGGCTTTTGGGGCGTAACCCAATAGCCCTTTACCACAAAATAAGCCTTAGGATATATAGTAAGCCCAACCTTGTAGCAGCCTTAATAATGAAAAGAACAGCACCGCTCCGGGGGACCGAAGGAGATGTGCACGAATGTTTATATATATATTATATATAGTTATATATATCTATATATATCTATATCTTTATTATAATTATCTCTATCTCTCTCTCTATCTATCTATATAATATATATCTTATCATATTAAATATTAAATTTAAAATATTATATTTTATATATATCTATATATTTATAATATATAGTATATATATATATATATATATATATATATATATATTGATATATATACTAATTATATATATATATATATATTATATAGATATATATATATATATATTATATATATATATATATATATATCCAATATATATATATATATATATATATCTATATCTAGTATAATATTATATTTATATATATATATATATAATATATATATATATATTATATATATATATATATATATATATTTATATATATTATATATATATATTTATCTGATATATAATATTATATATAACATATATCTATATATATTATATATATATATATATAAATATATTATATAATATATATATTATTTATATACAATATCTATTATATATATATATATATTATATATAATATAAATTAATATATAGATATATATTATATTATAATATTATATATATTATAGATATATATATATCTAATAAAAATGATATATTATATTATTATACATCTAGTCTATTATATATATTATCTATATATTATATATATATATATATATATATATATATATATATCTAATAACGAACCCATAAAAACACCAAAATATAGAGAGAAAAGTACTATATTTCAGAGACTGATGTCTCTCACTTCAGGTATATGAATGAGAAAAGTTTAAAGAAAAGGTGGTATTAATACCAAGAGATCCATCCACAGGTAAGCCAATTTAGGTTACCCCAGTTGATAATCTTCCTTTAATCTTCTTAAACGCTGGTTGAATGAAAACCTTGTCGATCACATTTGAAACCCATGCTCCTTTTGAGATGTTCATTACCGCCTCTCCTTTATTAAGGCGGATTCCATCATTTGACTCTTGTACCGGCAGTTGCTGCTATAAATTACACGTGACAAATTCCAGTTTATTCTATGGTTATGTTCATTTATATGGTTGAAAATGGCTAAGTTCTCTTGTCCACTTATCAGGAACTCGACCACACCTCCCAAGTACTCGTGGATAACGAGTATTCCAATTAAATTAATAAGTAGAGAAGTCTGCACAGCCCTGGAGAAATAGTACGGTAGTGAGTGCCCACAGCCCTGCCCCCAGGGTAATATCAAGCTGTATTACAAAGCCTTCATGAGTTCCCATTACCATGAAGAAGAGGACTCCGTTAAGAAGATTATTACCAAAAATGTAACCCTGATCGACAACAGCTAGAAAATTCACTGAATCTTATATTACCAGAATTAAAGGATGCACGACCTAATAATGATAATCAACTCCTCCAACTGGTTTGAGACCCCTGAAGCAGACGGATGCGGTATACCAGTACACATTTCCAGTCCGCGGTTGCAGCGGCGCCTATGTAGGTATAACCAGCATGTGCCTGTCTAAGAGACCCTCCTGCCACACCCAAGAGGGGGCTATCAAGATCCCTGCCCACACTAAACATTAAGAGACTTTATCCCTGCTAGAGGCACTTCTCGACCAGCAATACATACGACACAGGAAGAATTTCTCCTCCCCAAGAGTATGAGAAGACCTACAACCAACAATGACAACCCTAAAGAAGACAACTCTCCTTAACGAGATACTCCTGCAGGCAATGAAAATCAAATTAGCCGTGACATCACGCAGTGTAACGCAACGCCCAGCAATGTCACTACACCTCTCAGGAGGTCTAAGAGGTCACAGGTGCGTAACCATCAACACGGCAGACGTGGCTTAACTCAAGCAACCCATGATAAAGCAGACCAGAAGCAGTCTACCCTCAGCTTCCTAGCCTAGAGGATGTCTGGGTGTCCAGACAATAGCTTGCTACAAGAAAGAGAGAGAGAGAGAGAGAGACAGACAGACAGACAGACAGACAGACAGACAGAGACAGAGACAGAGAGAGACCGTTACTGACTTTGATGACTATGATACATTTTATCTGCAAAATTGAAATATTAAAATATATTCATTGATCTTAACCCTGCATTCGAAAATGACCTCCATAGGTGCTCTACTAGCCTGTTTGAGTATTACTAAAAAAGCCGCTATTCTAAAATTAGAGAAGAATCTCAACAAGCGTAACGCTGCTGAAGTAGCCATTACTTTTAATGAAGTATGCTTGAGAGAGGGTCTGCTTCGTAAGTACACTATTATTATTATTATTATTATTATATGAATAATACCAACACTGACGACGACCCCTGCTTGACCTGGACCTGATATCTTGTTCTAATAAAAGATTCCTTCAGCATTTATAATTTTGAAAATTCCCAATATGAATATTGGCCAGTTACTCAGAAACATCGCTGAGCCTGAGAAGCGAATTGTAAGGAAAATAGAAAAAACAATATATAAAATCAACTCTCTTAATTCTGCCATCCTTTTTAACAGCATTTGCCTAAAAAAGGGTCTTCTACCAAAATACATATTATTATTATTATTATTATTATTATTATTATTATTATTATTATTATTCATTAACGGTTTTCTCTCTCTCTCTCTCTTTCTTAAAGCGAGCTTTCGTCTGGAGCTGCCAGACATCCTCGGGCTGGGAAGCTGAGGGTGGACTGATCTTGGTGCGGTGTCCGTCCTCCTTATATCTGTGGTTGACAGCAGGGGGTCTGCCCCATGCTTGTCTCCTATGGCTGGTGGCGGTGAGTCTTGTTTTCATTGGCTGCCTGAGCCAGGTCTCAAGCCACTTTCTTCGAGCCGATGGTTGCGTTGCAGCATATCCTGCAGCCGCCTGGACCTCGCTTAGGTATGGTATCATAGTTTATCTGTAAAATTCAAATATATTATTATTATTATTATTATTATTATTATTATTATTATTATTAGTATTATTATTATTATTATGGAAAATGTCTCTATCACTAGAGTATATATAATGTTCTAAAGGGTCCACAATAATACTGTGTTAAGAGTCCGTGTATAATTTTTAAGACTTGACAAAAAGCTTTCTCGAAAGTTTTTTGTCAAGTCCTAAAAATCATTTACGGACTCTTAACACTTTGTATTACTGTGGACCCTTTAGAACATTATTATTTTATTATTATTATGATTATTATTATTATTGTTATTATTATTATATTTATTATTATTCCATTATTATATCCCATATTTATGTTCGATTCCGATTCCTTGCACAACAATTGAACAGTCATATTAGCAAAGATATTGGTAACATAATTCTTTCTCTTAATGATTGGAAGAAAGGCTTCCATTCATTTGCTCTTCATTTCGACATTATTCTCATTAATTCTGTTTGTTGTGCTTTATTTGATATGTCTTGCTTTTCTATCCTTGAATGGGTTTAATTAATTTCATCCAAAAACGTCCTTTGGTCTAGTTGTTTATGTATAATGTCAGCCTTCTGAACTTCGATTAACTTGTCCATCATGATATACAATCAGTAATCTGCAACGGTTTGAATAAGCATTGTTTCCAAAGTGCGTCTTTATTACGAAGAGAATTTTGTCCTCCAAAGCACAATGGCTTATGAATACTGCCCGCTCTCAGTTATGAAGTGTTGCCTTCTCTAGGAAAGTACTTGCAGGGGCATTTGATAGTTTTTTTTCAGAAATTGTTTTTAGTTATTGGTTGTCTTAACGGTCTACATTTTGCTATTGCTTAATTAAACAAATAATCCTATATAGGATGCATATATAATTATGTTCTCGTTATGATGGATTGATTCAATTTTCAGAAGTACAAAAATGGGTTACAAATTAAATGACAGATTCATATTCTTTCAAAAAAGAACGTCGATGTACTATCGTATGTTGCAAATGTAATTGGCTCTTAGACGTCATTAAATTTTCATACTAATATCATTTGTTAATTATGGTAACAACATTGAAATCATCAAATGCTTTGTTATATAAATCACCATATAAAATCTATCACTATATTCTAGAAATTATTGTAAAAGTTCATTCTTCTTAATAATACCATCTAATTAAAAACCCATTTCCGTTTTTGGACACTATGTCGTTTGCTACACCTGAATTTTATATGGTGATGATGAACATTTTCAATTCATTTGAACCCGTCATTGTTAATTTTTTTGAGTTGAAACAAACTGCTTTTTAAGAAGTTTCTAAGGTTGGCCTGGACAATCTTCGGTAATGGATAAATATGTATGCACAAGGGCTCAAAGTTAGAGGACGGTTGCATTCTGCGAAATCTCCGATACTCCTCTTAGGGAAGGATTTTTTATTGAAACAAAATGTTCATCGGTATTTGTCGTCAGTATCAACAGCTTCGTTCATTTTCGGGATTACAATGTATGTGCACAATGTTTTATTTTTATATATTTAAGTCCTAAATATCTGTGATATACATTAAGAATTATTATATATATTTCAGAGCCGGAAGGTCAAGTTATGTTGATTTTCAGGGTTATGTTCAAATGAAAACGACCACCAGGTCAAACCACGAAATGACATTACATAAAGTACCTTCCGACATCATAAAATAATGCCAATTTTATAATCTAGTACAAAAAGATACTCAACTCAGCTATATGAGAAGTACCACGGCTCCAGTAGAGACATCTGATGGCAGTAACCAAAATTAAAAAGCATGACGTCAAAAATCCTAACCAATGGAACACAATTTCGAAAGTGATTGATGAATAGCGTCATTTGTTTACGCACTGTCTTCGGAAGATATATTTTGACTGCGGCTTATGTAGACATAATTTTATTTTTGTGGATAACATTTTGAATTTACTAAAAACATACTTGTTTAAAATGATTATTACAGTTGCAATCTATAAGAAATGCAACAGCATTCATGGTGTAAAGCGAAAATCTTGGATACATGTCATTATGAGAAAATCCTGGATGCAAGATTGGAAATTCTGAATACAGGGCATAAAAAGAAAGTCTTGAACTCGTGGAATAAAGAGAAAATCTAGAATGCATGGTTTCTACATTCGAGACGTAGGTCCTGACGTTGCATGTGACGTCACTGCCTCGTCCTTCATGACGGCATTAGAATACAACCACTTGGTGGCTTTTGGGAAAAATTCGAGTTGAGTATCTTTATGCACTCTATAGCATCTTTACCCAGCGCATAGAAATCTTTATCTTCTCCGAAAAATGTCTCGCAATACTTTCTTTTTGTAAGCTAATGATGTTCGAGAAATATCTTAGATCAAAAGAATTTCCGTTGACTTAGACCTGTCAAGATGGAAAGCAAAAGATGAAGCCTTCCAGTGACTAGCAAACTAAACTTTTATTTACCCAGATACTAAATTTGATAATTTATGCCCAAACGTTCAGAAAACAACTATCCTGATGGAGATGGGGGCCTTAACAGCATTTGGGATAATTCACCTTTGCACCACGAGCAAAAGGGTGAAAATGAAATCCTGGACTAGGTAGATGTATTTATCACACATGACTTTCTTTGGGTGTTAGTTATTCCCACGGTAAAGAAAATTCGATATTATGGGGTATTTGTGGGTTGGTATTTGAGAATATATACTATAAGTCAAGTGTGAAGTATATGCAAATGAAAGTGAAATAGCAAATTTCGTAATCATAATCCTACTTCGACAAAATGTAACGTTACTTTTATTTCAGTGCTAAAATCTCCCTATATAAGGCCTAGTCTTTAATTTTAAAAACTAATCCTTGGAAGAGAGAGAGAGAGAGAGAGAGAGAGAGAGAGAGAGAGAGAGAGAGAGAGAGAGAGGTGGGGGATGTCCTTTATGCAGAACAAACCGTAAAAAAAATTGTAAATAACTAACAAATCGCTGAGCAATTTTGATAAGTTGTTTGATTTGTCAGGGTCCCGTCATATTCTCTTGCCTGGCAGAATGATTGAAATTTGTTACATGAATAATTCGTCAAGACTAGAGACAGAAACAAATAACTGCTCGTTTTATAAGGAATTAGTAATACATAACTCAGTCTTTCTTGTCAGCATCCGATTCTCTTCCATTTCCCAAATATCGACCGATGAAACTGACCGTAGGGTACTTTCCTTCAGGTAGGAGGACGTTCTTACTCCTAGTTAGCCACCGCGAGATCTGGGAGAATTGACACTAGGTGCATACAAACTGATGAAATGAAAATTCCAGTACTATAAAATTTTGATCTATAAATGGCGTCACATTGCAGAGACATCAATCAGCTTTTATATATTTTGAAGAATTTTGATAGTAGCCCCATAAATTTATACATTCTAAATGTATATTAAAATGTTCGCTTAAGAACTATTTCCTCCTAACATGCAGAGAAAGATTCAATGGTATGATGCTTCTTTGGGATACATATCTAAAAATTAAAATATGATGGAAAAATATGATGACGGCTTCAATTCCCTTTGGAAAACAGAACCTTATCTAGTATTTGTGCTTTAACTCATTTACAAGTATGTTAAAAAAAAAACATAGCAGGTCTAAGAGAGAGAGAGAGAGAGAGAGAGAGAGAGAGAGAGAGAGAGAGAGAGAGAGAGATGTCTAGATTTTGACTTAATAGTTAATTATTCTAGTATGGTCGCGTACGATCTGAACTCAGAGAATTCAAAAGATCAAAGGAATATTTTGATGAGTTAATGACAAATCATTTTCTGCGTATTGACAGCTAATCATTGATATCAATCAAACATATAAATGAAAAAGTCATAAATACATTTCATGATGAAGCATACCGTCATCGAAACAGCCATAAATATTCAGTGCCTTTATCTGCGAATTACTCATTACGCGATCAAAGGTTTGCATTACGAGATTTCTAATTTCTCTGGAAGGGAGCACAAATTAATTTAATTGCTTGCTCCCCTCACTTGAAGTTCTATCAAGCTGTCAAATCTTTGATTTTGTAAGTGTTCTGTCATTTGTGATTTAAGAAAATGGCATAGGATAATATATATTCTTTTAATCTACTTTATCATCTTTATTTTTAAGTTCTGACGAATTGCTCATGCCTTCCTGTTTACTTTTGAAAAAGATATACGCGAAAAAGCAAAGGATCTATCGATTGATGTTTTACTGCAAAAAAATTTACCAGTGTCTCAGATACAGGATTTGCAAGAAATGTTATTAATAATACTATTTTCATATGTGCAAAAGCAGCTTTTCTTCCTATTCCTCGAAAAACTTTATATGCTCTAAAACCCACTTGTAAAGAGAAACGTAATTCGAGTTGCTTTTCACTAGACTTAGTCCAGTGTTCGTCTAATGAAAGTTTCAGGTAGCGGAGGGTGTATGAAGGAAACTCCGTTTCTCTTTGCTTATTTATTAACCCTCTCTTTTTTCTGACTTCCTCATTGCAAAAGTAGTCAAAATTAAGGCCATTGTCACATACAAAATGATTGCAATTTGAAGAGGAGGTCATCATAAGTCTCATTTGTGAAAGAAAACCCATTCAAAACAAGATTCACTTCCTGATCTCTAGGTTGTCTCTCATCGTATAACCTCTGAGAATTGAAATACAGACATGCTCATATTTTTGCCTATACAAAAGACATAGGCATAAGTCATTGAATGAAAGTTATTATTTTAATGGAATGACAGAGTATACATCTAATATAGATAAGACATAAATATAAATATATCAAATCATGGAAGAGTTCAAACTGATTAGGAAAGAAGAACTAATGATGAACGAACCACAGTAACACAACCCGACAAAATAAAGTTATATAACTGTAAATAAGACGAGACTGGTATTTTATAGGAAACTTATTTTTTTATTTAAACAAAACGTTTTTCAAGATTCAAGTATATATATATATATATATATATATATATATATATATATATATATATATATATATATATACTATATATATATATATATATATATATATATATATATATATATATATATATATATATATATATATATATAATATATATATATATATATATATATATATATAGATATATATATATATATATATATATATATATATATATATATATATATATATATATATATATATATATATATATATATATATATATATATATATATATATATATATATATATATATATATCATATATATATATATATACATATATACATATATATACACACATACACACACACACACACACACAAACATATATATATCTATATATATATTATATATATATATATATATATATATATATATATATATATATATATATATATATATTATATATATATATATATATATATATATATATTATATATATATATATATATATATATATATATATTATATATATATATATATATATATATTATCCGGTATGAGTGTCTAATGATGGTATAAATTCGGTCTCCACGATATTGATTTACATCTGCGTTCTCAAATAAGAAATTTAAGTAAAAATTCAGTTCCCCTAAACCATGACGGTGAGATTTGTAATGCCTTCCTGTAAGTAGCTAATCCTCAGAGGTACTCATATCTCTGTGAGGTCTTTCCCAGAGTCGTATCTCATGATTCCTCTTGGGAGTATTTTGACTTTCCAGTCATTAACGTTAAATTGGGAAGAATTCCACTTTTTTAACCCTCGGTGATAAATGACCTGTCAAACACCTTCTCCAAAGAAGCCGACCTTAACTTGCAGACCTTACAGCTCGTTCGGGTTGCGCCAGGTCTCTCAGTGTGAGGCACCTCTAATGTCTACCAGAGAATCTCTGGTAGACATTAGAGGTGCATCTTCCGGTATATTTTCGACCTTCCAATCTTGGATGGTCTGGTATGCAGCTTAGGTATTTGTTGAGCTTATTCTTAAACACATCTACACTCACTCCCTATATGTTCCTCAGATGAGCTGGCAACGCATTTAATAGACACTGAATTATCGTTGCTGGTGCTTAGTGGACTAATGTCCTGTGTGCTTTCCCTAGTATTCCTGGTATAGTTTTGACACTATTAATCTACCTCTGCTTGCTCTTTCTGATATTTTTAGTTTCATGATGGTTTTGGTAATTCCTTCTATCTGTTTCCATGCCTGTATTATCATGTAGCGTTCTCTTCTCTTTTCTAGACTATATAATTTAAAAAATTGAAGTCTTTCCCAGTAGTCAAGATCCTTAACTTCTTCTATTCTAGCTGTAAAGGACCTTTGTACACTCTCTATTGTGCAATATCCTTTTGGTAGTGTGGGTACCATATCATATTGCAATATTCAAATGGACTACATACATACGTTTTATAAAGCATACTCATGTGTTCGGTTTGTCTTCTTTTGAAGTGCTGTAACAACATTCCGATTTTTGCTTTGCAATTTGCCAATAGTATTGCTATTTGATCATTGCTTAACATGTTCCTATTCAACTTCTCACCAAGGTCTTTAATTAACTGTATCGTTATTAGGTCCCCTATTTGCATATAGCATTCCGTCTTTATATCCAAATGTACTGATTCAAATTTATTGGAGTTAAATGCCATCCTATTTACCTCTGCCCATTCATATATTTTGTTTAGGTCTCTTTGTAGTGAGTTCCTATCTGCGTCACAAATAAATGCTCTACTTAGTCTTGTGTCATTAAATGTTTCATAATATTTTTCTTCATTACCCTTTCATGCACTTTCATAATATGTGATGTTAGACTCACAGACCTATAATTACTTGCCTGTAGTTTTGATCCACTTTTGAAAGTAGGCATAATATATGCTAATTTATGTTCATCATAAATCTTGTCTGTATCTACACTTTGTCCTAATAATATTGCGAGCGGCTTTGCGATAGAATGAATTACTTTCTTTAACAAAATGGCAGGGATGCCGTCTGGTCCGGCTGCTGATCCATTTTTAATTTTATTAATACCCTGCACAATATCGGCTTCATTAATAGGTACGTCTGATAAATATTCACTATTTTCATCTCTTATTTCTGTATCATCTTCATTATCAATTCTAGGTGTAAATTCTCTCCTATATCTTTCTGGTAATAGGTTGTTGCATATTTCCTTTTTTTCAATCGTTAATCTCCCTTCAATTCTTAGAGGGCCTATTTCTATTCTTCTTTTATTCATCTTTTTTGCATATGAGTAAAATGGCTTGGGGTTTTGGTTGATATTTTCTGGGATCTTTTCTTTTAAGTCCCGCTTTTCATTTTCTTTTGATTATATAATATTTTGTTCTGCATTTTCTATCTTACCTTTTAGTTCCATCACTTTCCATGTATTCTTTTCTTTAGCAATACTTTTTTCCACTTTCTGATTTTCTGGAACAAGATCCTTCTGTCTCCTGGTATGCATGACTGATGTTTACTTTTCTTCTTCGGTATATATTTATCCACTATTTTCTCTAATATTTTATATAGTATATCCGTATTTACATGTATATTATCAATTACAAATATGTTTTCCCAGTCTTTGTTTAATTCTTCAATATATTTCTGACCATTTTATATTCTTACTACGGAAATTGTATTTTCCAAATCCTTCCCACTTTTTCATTTCTTGCTTATCTCTGTTTGCACTTGCTTTGGAATGAACTGTCAATTCTATGACATTATGCTTTGACATATTCATATTATACACTATTATTTCTGTAACATAATTCACCTCTTTCACAAATAATAGGTCTAAAGTCTTTTCCTTTCTTGTTGGCAGGTGATTTGTTTGCTGAATGTTGTGTTCTAAAAGCATATCTAATAGCTTTTCAAATTGCCTCTTGTCTACTGCACTACTATTACTCTCTACATATATCATCCTATTTTTCTATTATTATTTCAAACTCCTTAGTATTAAGGGGTATGTATGTTACGATGTTCAGATTAAAATTCTACCGCTATTAATTCACATTCTGTTACTATATTTCTCACATATTTTTCCTCAATTTATGTCTCTCCCATATATTGTGGTTCCCACTTGATTCCTATTTTTTCTATCTCATCTATAAGTTTGAAACCCCTTTATCTGATCATCATTACGAGTCTCTTAGAAATACCAGGTTTCACTTATATTTATAATATCTACTTTTTTCAGTTTGCGTTAGTTCTTCTAAGAACTATATTTTTCTTTTTGAGTTATTCGTAACTAAATCCTACGCATTCATCACCATAATGGTTTGCCTGTTATCCCCATAATTTAATATGGGTAATAATAAGGATTTTCCCCATGTCCCTTTCCTGTTCTGATATGATGTTCTTTTCTTCATTTCCAAAAATTCGGACAATAAAAAATCCAACTTTGCCAATGCATTTCATCTTTCATCTTCATATTTATTCATTTTGTGTATGTATTTGCATTTATCTCCGTATCTGCACCATCCCCAAGCATTGTAGATGCAGTGCTTGTTCCTTGCACTGTACCTATACTCTGTTTTTTCCATCTGTTCATCCGCCTGTGGTGTTTGCGCATGGTAACACTGCGTCCAGGCTTTAAATAATATCCTCTTTCGAATATTAACGGTATAATTCGCATACAGTAAATTATTAAAATATTTTTCAGTTGCAAATGTACACCCAGTTATCCTTTTATTTACCTAAAACTTACACTTAGCGTAACTATTTAAAGCCTGGGACGCAGTGTTACCATGCGAAAACACCACAGGCGGATGGACAGATGAAAAAAAACAGAGTATAGGTGCTGATGCCTGATATCTCGATGCTGGACATTTCATAAGGTGGTGATGGCTTGCTTCTTTCCTTCATCTCGTGTTCTTTGTTTCTTTTCTTAATTTGCTTCATATTTACTTTGATTTTTATTATTTATTTGATATGGATTTTTGTTTTTCATGGCTACAGGGTGAACATATCTACATTTTTTTTTTTAACTTACATCCTTTTCCTTCTTTCAAGTTTTTACATAGTTTTGGATGTAGATCGATGTATTCATCCTCATAGCCATCTATGGGGGAACCGCAATATATGGGAAAGAAAAAAAACAAGGAAAAATATATGAGAAATATTGTAACTCAGAATGTGAACTAATAGCGGTAGAATTTGAATCTCTAAAATTAATGAACATAGTAATATATAGACCTCCTAATACTAAAGAGTTTGACTTAATAATAGAAAAATTGGATGATATATGTAGAAATCACAAGGACTGGACTATTCTCCTATCTGGAGACTTCAACTTTCCTTTCGTAGACTGGAAAGAACGAGTAGGAGATTGTGGTTGTACTTATACATATAAAAAAGAGAGTAATAGTAGTGTAGAAGATAAGAGGCAATTCGAAAAGCTATTAGATATGCTACTAGAATACAACATTCAACAAATAAATCACCTGCCAACAAGAAAGGAAAATACTTTAGACCTAGTATTTGTGAACGAGATGAATTATGTTAAAGAAATAATAGTTTATAATGCGAGTATTTCAGACCATAATGTCATAGAATTAACAGTCCATTCCAAAGCAATGAAAACAGAGATAAGCAAGAAATGAAAAAGTAGGAAGGATATGGAAAATACAACTTCTACAGTAAAAATATAAAATGGTCAGAAATAAATGAAGAATTAAACAAAGATTGGGATAACATTTTCGTAAGTGATGACATAAGGGTAAATACGGAGATATTATATAAAATATTAGAGGAAATAGTGGATAAATATTTACCGAAGAAGAAAAGTCATGCATACCAAGAGACAGAAGGATCTTGTTCCAGAAAATCAGAAAGTGGAAAAAAGGTCTTACAAATGAAAAAAATGCATGGAAAGTTATAGAACTAAAAAGTCACATAGAAAATGCAGAACAAAAGATTATTCAATCAAAAGAAAATGAAAAACGGGACTTGGAAGAAAACACTTTAATAAATATCAAGCAAAACCCCAAACTATTATACTCATACGCGAAAAAGATGAATAAAAGAAGAATAGAAATAGGCCCTCTAAGAATTGAAGGGAGATTAACGAATTAAAAAAAGGAAATTTGCAACATATTGGCAGAACGATATAAGAGAGAATTCACCCCTAGAATAGATAATGAAGATAATGATATAGAAGTAAGGGACGAAAATAGTGAATATTTAGCTGACATAGATATTAATGAAGCTGATATTGTGCAGGCTATTCATGAAATTAAAAATGGAGCTGCAGCAGGGCCTGATGGAGTTCCTGCTATTTTGTTAAAGAAAGTAGTTCATTCTATCGCAAAGCCACTTGCAATATTATTAAAACAAAGTGTAGATACAGGCACGATTTATGATGAGCACAAATTAGCATATATTACCCCTACATTCAAAAGTGGATCAAGACTAGAGGCAAGTAATTATAGGCCTGTGAGTCTAACATCACATATTATGAAAGTGTATGAAAGGGTGATGAAGAAAAATATTATGAAACACTTAATAAAAAATAATCTGTTTAATATTGGACAACATGGTTTCGCACCCAGAAAAAGTACACAAACCCAACTGTTAGTCCACTGTGAAAACATATACAAAAATATGA
Organism: Macrobrachium nipponense; assembly: GCF_015104395.2. NCBI lineage: Eukaryota > Metazoa > Arthropoda > Malacostraca > Decapoda > Palaemonidae > Macrobrachium > Macrobrachium nipponense. The sequence continues at coordinate 1,660,469 of NC_087221.1, read as the reverse complement.
AAAGCGGAAATGAAAGTAAGAAGATGGTTAAAAGAATTTTTACACAACAGAAAACAGATAGTTATTGCAAACGATGAGAAATGGGATGAAGCTAAGGTAATTTCCGGAGTGCCACAAGGTACAGTGTTAGCTGCATTACTGTTTGTTATTATGATTGCAGACATAGACAGTAATGTTAAGGACTCGGTAGTGAGTAGTTTCGCCGATGACACATGAATAAGTAGTGAAATTACTTGTGATGAAGATAGGAACGTGCTACAAAGAGACCTTAACAAAGTATATGATTGGGCAGAGGTAAATAGGATGGTATTTAACTCTGATAAATTTGAATCAATAAACTATGGAGACAGAGAAGGAAAGCTTTATGCATATAGGGGACCTAATAATGAGACAATCACAAATAAGGAAGCAGTTAAAGACCTTGGTGTAATGATGAATAGGAACATGTTATGCAACGATCAAATAGCAATTCTATTGGCAAAATTGTAAACGCCCAAAAAATGGGAATGTTGTTACGGCATTTCAAAACAAGAAAAGCTGAACACATGATTATGCTTTATAAAACATATGTTCTTAGTCCACTTGAATATTGCAATATGATATGGTACCCACACTATCAAAAGGATATTGCACAAATAGAGAGTGTACAAAGGTCCTTTACAGCTAGAATAGAAGAAGTTAAGGACCTTGACTACTGGGAAAGACTACAATCCTTAAAATTATATAGTCTAGAATGGAGAAGAGAACGCTACATGATAATTCAGGCATGGAAACAGATAGAAGGAATAGCTGAAAACATCATGGAGCTAAAAATATCAGAAAGAGCAAGCAGAGGTAGATTAATAGTGCCCAAAACTATACCAGGAAAAATAAGGAAAGCACACAGGACATTAACCCACTACGCACCAGCATCAATAATGCAGCGTCTATTCAATGCGTTGCCAGCTCATCTGAGGAATATAACAGGAGTGAGCGTAGATGTGTTTAAGAATAAGCTCGACAAATATCTAAACTGCATCCCAGACCATCCAAGATTGGAAGAGGCAAAATATACTGGAAGATGTACTAGCAACTCTCTGGTAGACATTAGAGGTGCCTCATACTGAAGGACCTGGGGCAACCCGAACAACATGTAAGATCTGTAAGGTAAGGTATGTATGCACATTTGCCATGATTCTCATAATTATGACATATCTTGGGTTGCTTGTAGTGACATCTTTCACCGAATGTGCAATTCCCTCTTTTCAAAAGGGTAAAGACTGTCTTTCTTTTCTTTTCTTTTTCTTGCTCTTTCCCATCGGTATGTAGATCCGGGTACAGCCTCTTTGGGATTTTATTTTATGTTATCATGTCGTAATTTATTTCATTGTATGTATGCTGCTATATTGCCTCATATGTAGTATCTATGAGTATCTCTGCACCCTCTCTCTTGTCCTGTTTTTTGTGTTCATAATTAATTTCTATCACTTTAGTCTTATTTTCTTCTTTTCCATTTTCCTTTTCTTCCTCTTCCTCAGAGCAAGGCATGATCCACACTTGCAAATTGCTTTTCATTTAGTCTCTCTAAAACTCTTCAAGGGTTAACAATACTTGTCGGGCAGTAGCTATTGTAGCATAAGAATTCACACCTTCCCTGACCCAGCTTAACGTTTTTTAGTCCCGCCCCCTGGTCATTCCTCGCTCGACCTTTGACCCATTTAGCAAGCCCTCAGGTGCAGTTCAGTCAGCTTTGACAATCACTACCTTCTCCCTCTCTGTGTGAACACGTTCACTTACCAACGCCCTCCCTCCCCCACTCTCCTCCTAAAATCTTGATACTGGACTAATTGTTGTTTTCAGGGTCTGAATCTTCGAGATGGAGGAACATAAAGCCAGGGTGCTTTCACTCTCCTGGAAGACCAGAATCACTGTAAGAAGCTGCCAGCTGTAACTACGCCGCCAATGACAAATCCAGTTTTGTGGGGGTGAAACTCCAAACTCAATCCCTTCCTTCTAAGATATAAATATATCCTGCAGAGTTCATACCCTCGCGGTGCTGTAACATATAGGTCAAGATGTGTAAAACTACCTACACCGACTGATCGTCAGTTCAAGTCTCAGCTACGTGCCAAACCACCAAGGTAGTAGCACACCACTACCATCACGAGTTGAGCTCCTGCCGAGCTCCTCCTACCTGCTGCCCTATTACTTGGTTCCCCGTGGAAGAATCCATTTCACCCACACCATATGGTGAAGCCCTGCAGCAAACTGACATCCCTCAGGCCTTGACGGCAGTCACTCCAAGGAGATTATGTGCAAAAACCACATTTGGTTGCCAGTATTCACCTCTATCTGGCACTCAAATATTCCTCACTATCAAATTCCCCCTGTCTCAATCCCAGAATTCCTTAAAATCCATTTTTATATCGATTCCCCATAATGGTGTATTTCTTTTCTTGCTATATGTGTAATAAATACATTATTTCATATTACAGTATCTGTAAATAAAAACCCATGACCTGAGGTCATGGCATTAGGAGGGTCCTACGTGACCAATGCAGATCTAGATTACGCTATGCGCTGTCTGCAGTAGCCTGGTTTAGCTCTGTACATTGTCAGCATTTTATATTAATGATAACTTTGCACAACAACTTCCATGGGAAGCAGTTGACCTGTTAACCTACGCCGGAAACTTGTAACTTCCGAGCCGGCGGACTACGTATGTTTTTATATGAATCGCTGAGATAGCTAATGTTCCGCTATCGACGTGATGCTTTAGAATGGCAGTTCCGTGCCAGCATTCAAACATATCGGTCTCCCGACCGATCTGCATCTCTTAGTATGGAGTTACAGAATAAAGTTGTTATATCTGTTCAACTTATCTGTTTTTGAATCCTCTCCTTTAGTTTAAGAAGAACCACTCTTACTAAGATATCACAAGGAGATGGAAGGAACCAGAGATACTTACGAATGACAGTCGTAAGGAGAAACAAAAAAAACGTTTCGCCAAAAGCGAAGAGACTTAGACTGGTGGCAGCTATAGACGAAGAATAAATTAACAAGACCCATATCAGCCGACCGAAGATTCTACAAGGACCAACTTCCACCTCGAATCAAAACTAAACAGAGGAAACGGGGATCTTCAATTCAACTGCAACATTTTATGAAGACGAAGATATGGCCTTCATCGAGAAGAATACAAGCATCAACATCGACGTTTGAGTGACTGTTGTCACTTATCTTCGAGAATCAACACCGGACGAGAGCAGCATTGAACATCAACAGAAAGAAGAAAACAAACAAAGGAAAACATCGCGCGATCACGAGCAAGGACGCAAAGAATAGAGCAAGAGGAAGTAATGCAAGGACGGAGGCTGTGACGTCATCAATCTTGGACTTCTTCATGCATCGTGCACCTGGGAGAAGACCGTGACGTCATCACGACTTCCGACGCGAGACGACAGGAACTGAGACGTCATCCCATGTCAACAATCCTTCACCATATAATTGGAGCTGGAGCTAAGTACCATTTTATCTATTCAGGTTCTTCCTCAGTGAAGTGTTGTTCATCAGGAGTCGATCGTCCAGTATTCTGGGGGTGAGTTGTTCGCTATATAATCTTCTTCATTACAGAATCAATCTTCAACTACGAGTTCTCGCCCGCAGATTTTTTTTTTTTCTCTTCTCGTTGTTGCTAATCGTTTCTTGCAGGAATTCTCCGTATAATATTTTATCAAATTATCTGTATTTTGTATCTTTTGGGGATTTTCCTATTATTATAACACATTTATACAGTACATTGCATATGCGTACGTAGTGGTCGAGTGTACTTCTTATAGATATTTTGAATAGGATCGCAAGGAATAAGAAATGTGATAAGAAAAAAGTAAAAAGTGGAAATGGCAACTACTCCGGCTGGCAACCCAATGGGGTCGACTCTCGTGAGCGCGAAGGTCAGAATGTCCCTTTTCAAGGTCGTGTCAATGGGTTCCTGCGCCTCAAATGTTGAGGCATGGATCTATCTGTAGACGCTCATTTAAATGCAAAAAGCATCACAGACCCAGCAGTACAATTACAGGAGGCCAAAGCTTCAGACTTTGCTAAAGGAGACGCAAGTGCTTATCTAAGGGGGGTTCTTTCCAAGAGGCGCTTACATGGGACGAGTTCAAAATCAGATTACGTGCCGTGTATGGGGGTGAAGAGGCTTTAGATGTAGTATTGGCATTAAGAAATATCCTTAACCAAGCCTCCATGACTCAGCTTAATGTTGTCGAGCGGGCGGCGCTAATTGCCTACCGGCTAAATGAATATCAAGTTAGTTTAAGTAATCCGGGTCCGGGGGGGTTACGAGTGCCAAAATCAACGTGAAAGATTTTATCCGTTTGATCTACCTTACGAGTATCACTGCAATGTTGCCTGAAGCGTTAGTGCGGTGTTTTGACAAAAATTGCAGCCCAACAGTACGGAATTAGATGTGTATAAACAAATAAAAAAAACACATGTCAAATAAAGTACCGACCTAGATCCTTCGCTCATTCAAGTTTTTGCAAAAAATGAGAACAAGCCACAACAAGTAAACTTGGTACATAATAATAATCAAGTTGCAGGGATGGTTTGTTATAACTGTAAACGACCAGGTCACATGATTTCAGACTGTCGGAGCGCGTTTTTGTTCAATACATAATAGTTCCACTCATTCATATAATCGTTGCTACTCGAGGATCAACAGCAGAATGCTACAAAACACGCAACCAGTTGCCAGTGCAAATAAAAAGAAGGGTCCTCAGTACTATAAAAAGAAACAACCAAACGGAAATTCTGCACAACAGCAGAAACAAACAAATCATGCTTAGGTACCTCTGTTCCTGGGCCGTCTAGCCAGAACTTGCAAGGGCAAGCGAATTTCAAGGTGTGATAAACAAAACAAATACCACGTAGTTCACTCCAAGGGGGGAGAGGGCGATGTTGGGTCATCAATATCAACATCTTTTGTATCAAATAATCAGTTTAATCATTTATCAGATCATTGTGAGGGCAATTGATTTTCCTATGAAACACACGGCCGAATCCAAAAAAATCTGTGCAGGTTCCCGTAGATTTGCAACAAATTCATGCAATATTTAGTCAAAACGAGTGCGACCAACCTTACAGCAGTAAATTTGGACCATAAGTCATTCACTTGTTCTTTGATTCTGGTAGTCCACGTAATATCATGGATTTAAGGACTCATCATTTACTCTCTTTTTCAAATTTCCCTATAGAGAAGTCCGGAATAAGACTCTCAGGCATAGGGAATAATGAATTAAATGTGGTAGGAGTAACTCATGTACAGTACAAGGTCGGTAAGCGCACGTTTGCCGATACCTTTATCATTGTACAAAACATTAATATGTATCCCGCAGTAATTATCGGATACCCGTCTATGGGCACTCAAAATATTATCTTAGCACTGCAAAACAAGGCGTGTATACTAAAGGGAAATTCTATAAGTCTTCTAATACCCTAAAATCAGTTTTAGATAATAAAGAGACAGACAGGGTTGTCACTTACATTAAAGAAACCAAATCACCTCGGTCTCCATGAACCAAAGAACAAATAATACATGGCAAACCCAACAGAACTCTTCTCGCTCACCCGTAATATCAGCTTGCACGCACTCTCGAGCCTAACGTAACTTCGAACATATTAGCGTGTAAAGAGAACCTTGCCAGGATCTGAAACGTTAATCCATCCTTTTCGAAACTCTGAAAACACACGGATTATCCGTCACACAAGCCAGTTTATACAGTCGGCTCACAACAACAATGTCACATCGAAGTCTGTAATCATTTGAATACCACTTTAATAATCCACAAAAATCAACATATCTTGGATGCAGAAGTTTATAAACATCGCATTCTTACCGTAGCTGAGATAAATCACACTCAATCAGTTGCGGATGAATCCCTTTTGCAATCTATAAAGAACAAAATCAATAAGGACATTCAAGAAGAAGAAATTCAGCAGAAATTTTTGAATCTTTTAACTAAATATCATGATGTTTTTTCCACTACGGATGGAACCTTAGGAAAAACGGATGTCATCGAGCATCAAATAAGGCTCAAGGACAAACAGAAAGTAATCTATGTACCTTCGTACCGACTTCCTATGAAATTTCAGAATGAGATAACAGAGGAAGTAGGTAAATGCTAAAGGAAGGAGTCATAGGAAATCAAACAGCCTTATAATTTTCTGTTAATAGTAGTACCGAAAAAAGATCGAACTTGGCGGATATGCGTCGATTTTCGTTGTTTAAATGAAGAAAACAATCCCTGACAGATTCCCAGTACCATGTACTGATGATATCCTATCTCTACTAGGTCAGAACAAATATTTCACCAACTTAGACCTACTAAAGGGATTTCATCAGATTCCGTTGGAACAAGAGAGTATCCCATACACTGCCTTCAGCACAGCCAAGGGACATTATGAATTTTTGCGTATGCCTTTTGGTTTACGTTGTGCTCCCATAACTTTTACTCATATGATAAACATTGTGTTTGGAGACTTGTTAGGAGATATCCTACATGCCTACATGGACGACCTAGTAATCTTTTCCAACACATTAGAAGAACATTTACGTAAATTAGAGTTAGTGCTACAAAGACTAAGGCAGCATAATTTAAGGGTAAGATAAGTAAGTGTGAAATTTTTTAAAACAGAACTAGTCTATTTAGGTTTCACGGTTTCTAGTGAAGGTCTTAAAGTCGTCCATGATAAGGTGTCGGCTATCCGTAACTTTCCGATACCTACTAACGTCAAGGGAATACAGCAATTTTTAGGATGTAGCGGATACTACAGGAGGTTTATTAGAAACTACTCCATAATAGCCGCTCCCCTAACCGATCTTATAAAAAAGGGCGTAGATTTCATATGGTCTGAAATTCATCAACAGGCGTTCGATAAATTGAAAGATGAACTGTGTAGTTCTCCTATCTTGAAATTTCCTGACTTCGGTAAGGAATTTTCATAGCAACAGACGCCTCAGACCTAGGAGTAGGTGGGGTATTGCTTCAACAATATGATAAACAGTTTTTCCCTATAGCTTTTTATTCACGTAAACTGAGACCTTCCGAAAGTAAAATCAGCCAGTAATAGACAAGAAGGGCTCCTGTTAATTCATCGTGCATTTTAAATTCTAATATAGGTTATTCCCGTCAAGGTTTCATGATCATAAGCCTAACCGACTTCTTTAAAGGCTTTATTGTCACAGCCCTAAGCACTCGTGCATTTTATTGTAATATACGGTTTATCCGCAAGGCCTCACTTGGTCATAAGCTAACCGTTCTTTAGGCTTTAGGGTCATTTAGCCCTAAAGCAAACGCGGTGGCACATGATCATTCCAGGATTTGGCGCGAGGATGTATTTACTGGAAAAGCATATCATTACGAGCAATTACTCTTCAACCCCTCTTCTGTACCGAGCCATTAGCTGAATAATAGATATCTCAACCTCCACGCCCATTGTTAAAACATATCTGAACAGGAAGATCTGGGCTGGAGTGCTGAAAAACTATTACAGACAGAACAAAGTAAGATCCGCAAATAGAAAAAAATCATCATTGCGTTTAAACGGAAATCCGAAGAAAAGGAATACATAAAGTATAAGCAGCAGAATTATATCATCAAGGATAATATCCTGTGTAGATCCGTGACGAGGAAAACCCGCAACACACCGCAGTTGAATAACAACCAGGTGGTGGTACTATCTCACTCATACCCACTGTCTTAAAATGATTGCATGAAAATCCACTGCATGGACACCCGGGTTATTCCTTAATGTCACAGAAAGCCAAATCCTTATTTTATTGGCATACGATGCTTACAGATATAAAAAAGCACATAGCAAATTGTCGCACTTGTCAAGAATACAAAGGGCACACGAAGACACTGTCAGCCTAGGGCTTACCCCGTGCCAAATCAACCCTTTGAAAGAGTACATTTAGATTTATTAACAGGATTTTACGAGTCAGACAGAGGAAATAAGCACCTCATAGTAATCATAGATGCTTTGACTCGATATACAGAACTTATAGCGCTTAAAACAAAAACCGCGGTCGAGTGCGCTAGGAAGTTTTACGAGTGCTACATTGTAAACATGGAATTCCACACATCATTATATCAGCTCGGGCGGGGAGTTCAATAATAATTTCCTTAACTCCTTGTGCGAATTCCTTTGTATAAAGAAAATCAATAGCATGACTATCACCCAGAGTCTAATGGGCTAGTGGAAAGGGCAAATCGTAAGGTTTTAAACATTTTAAGGGTCACCTTAGGGGGGGCAGACCCCAATGGGACTGGGATATTGCCATACCTGCGGTACTAAGCACACTTAATCACTCGTATCATGTGTCTATTAAAATGACACCGCACAAGGCACTGTACGGTATCCCGGCTAGAACACCTTTCCACATCCTAACGCCTACAACTAATTTATCAAATCCTCTAAAGGATGTTATGGATGCAAGCATAAGTCGAATATAATTATACTTCGTAAGAATCTAGAAGAAGCACAAATAATAATGAAAAAAAATCATGATAAAATAGCTAAGCCAACCTAGAACATATGCCGTGGGCGATCAGGTATACATACAAGTATAGGTACGTAAAGGTTTAATTATAAACTGACACCTAAGTTTGAAGGCCCGTTTAACATTTTAGAAAAATTTAACGGCCAATAGATTTAGGGTGCAAAATGTATCCAAACCCACTGATGTGAGATAGTTCCATTGGCACATATGAGAATCTAAGAAAGGTAGATGGAGTGAGGGAAAAAAATGGTTGTATTTATGAAAACTTGTATAATTTATTTAATATATATATATCTATTAATCATATTTGTATGTAAAACCTATTCTTTTACGCGAGTTATACATAGTTTTACTCATTGCAGGTTTCAAAAATGAATCTGTTATTGTTAGGATGATATGTGTATTCAGACATCTTTGTTGTATGGAAAGAGCGCTAGGACGAAAGAAATAGAATTTAATCATGGCTCGATTATCGAGAGAACAGACGATGTATCATCGTGTCAAGTAATATAGTCATAGAAGTAGATATGCACGCTATATTTTTGCCTGAAGATGACGTCCTTAACTTAAAGAATGACCTGATGAGGTTGCTATTTCGCTTAAGAAATGCTACGAAACGTAATTTCATGCTAACTCAGAGATTTCGCTAGCTCAAACCCTAAGCGTCGCGGAAAGGAAATGTTGTCTTATGACATACAAAATAAAACCGCCGAGGCAAGAGGACTTGCTCGTGACCTGCTGATGTGGTCTGTGCGGCACAATACTCTCGAACGCCGCAACCCGCTTATTCTGGCTGGACTAAACATCTTAGGATCTGTTGCGAATCTAGGCTTAGGAATTTCAAATCGCCTTAAGATAAATAATCAAAATAAAAAGAATTGAGTTTTTGCAACACAAAACCGAATTAGCTTTGTCCGAACTTGCAGCCAGTTATCTTCAATCAATCAAATAATGAGTATCGTAACGAACATTCAAATATATCGATCAGGTCATGGAAGTTCAACATTTGCTGGCTACATTAGCTTACTATAGTTCGAAAATAGATCATATCCGTGTGAAAATATCACATTTTTATGAGAAATCAAAAGATATGTAGAAGCTATTACGTTAGCGACAGAGGGTGTGTTATCTCCTCACCTCATGCCTATTAAAGATCTGATGTTAAACTTTGGAAAAACGGACGGGAGAAACTAGGTTATATTCCTTTATAGACGCCCATAAAGTAGAGTTCTCTTATAGCTAATATCATTCAGCGTTGAAAATTATAGAATATGATCACAATAACCTTTTGATTCTTTCGATGCTTTGGCAATCATACAAAATAGCACGTTTCCTATTTAATGACGAATAACCCAAGTCAGTAATATCCAATTTGACGGGGCATGTACTGATTTTTCTTTGATAGGAAAAATCATTTACAGTCATAAAGACTTAGATAAACTCACTCACTGTTCAGAAAGCCATGAATGATAAAATTTTGTACAGCTGACTCTTTTGAATTCTATCCTATATCAACGGATTCATGTGAGTTAGGCATAGTGCTAAACGGCTCTCTCTCTCATACAAGCGAAGGTTGTCTGGGAAACTTTATCCCTTTTACAGTAATAACTTCAATTACAGGATGATAATGGTTCCTGGATCCGTTACGATAAAGCCGGATTCAACGTAGTATGTCCGGATGGGACCACCGCCCATTCCCCTATCTTGTAGCAGCTGATGGTTGTACGGGGACATCTACAAACTACACCGTCAGAGGGTCAACACGATAATACGTGAGAAGGCGTATTTTGCGAACTATACTTGGGCGTCTACAATCATCCATCACTACCTCTCCATACAACGCGCGGGTGGCTCATCGTTGACGCAACTGGCTGAGATGAACCACGCGTCACCGACTTATGCAGTGGAGAAAATCTTCGTTACTACATTCTGCTGGCCGTGTTCAGCGTGGACGGCCATATTGGTTATCGCCGTCAACATCTTTGCTTGGCGTAGGCTGAGGCGTAAACAGAAGGATCTCCAAGGAAACGTATTGTCCCGTCTAGATGACGTACCCGTTAAACTCAAGTCGTTTGAGTTTAGGGCCGCCTGAAACTGGCCACTTTATTTTGTGCCTAGGGAAATTGTCTGGAATTGTGTTGTGTGTGACAAGTGGTCCGTATGCTGGCAAAAATGTAGGACAAGAACGACTCATGCCTTGCATTTGAACAGTTAAAGTATCTCCCGGGCACCTAATAAAATATTATAGCCCTATTATTTATACATTAATATACTCCTAAAGGTATTTTTCGGGCACCTAATAAAATATACCAGCCCTATATATTGCATTTGTGCACAATTACACAGTTATACTATTATACCATTGTACAATTATATTTATCTATTACAAAGAGTGACAAGTACTCCTTTAACAATTATCCATGATCATGCTATAATCTATGTAGTAACCATATTCTTAATCAGGTTACCTATTATCATATTAAATCATGTATACATGTTAATCTTTTGATTTTTACCTTTTTATTATTTTGGGTACCTAATCATTATTATACCAAACATGGATCTAGATTTTCCATGCATTTATCTTTGTTTATGAATATGTCAAAAAGGGTATGTAACAGAAACCTTTTTTATGCATTTAATCACTTATTATGTTTATACCTAGACATATGTTACGAGCACGCTCCTAAGAAACAATGTTTAAAGTAACTTTTGTTATTCAAGGCTTGAATAGGTAGCAGTCCGAGCCTAATGTAATAAATACATTATTTCATATTACAGTATTCTGTAAATAAAAACCCATGACCTGAGGTCATGGCATTAGGAGGGTGGGCCTACGTGACCAATGCAGATCTAGATTACGCTATGCGCTGTCTGCAGTAGCCTGGTTTAGCTCTGTACATTGTCAAGCATTTTATATTAATGATACTTTGCACAAACAACTTCCATGGGAAGCGGTTGACCTGTTAACCTACGCCGGAAACTTGTAACTTCCGAGCCGGCGGACTACGTATGTTTTTATATGAATCGCTGAGATAGCTAATGTTCCGCTATCGACGTGATGCTTTAGATCTGCATCTCTTAGTATGGAGTTACAGAATAAAGTTGTTATATCTGTTCAACTTATCTGTGGTTACCTCTTCCTTTAGTAAGAAGAACCACTCTACTAAGATATCACAAGGGAGATGGAAGAACCAGAAGATACTTACGAATGACAGTCGTAAGGAGAAACAAAAAAAGTCTTTCGCAAAAGCGAAGAGACTTAGATATGTTCTCGCCCTCCATTGTGAAATAACGTGAGTAAATTGATGTTTTGACATCCATCAGTATGATAGTGTTATTGTTGCTGTAAGTTTTGTACGATCTCAAACTCTTGTGTCAATACTCTACGTCTTGCAGTCCTTCGTTGTGTTTGTTTGTTTGTATGGTGTTTTTACGTTGCATGGAACCAGTGGTTATTCAGCAACGGGACCAACGGCTTTACGTGACATCCGAACCACGTCGAGAGTGAACTTCTATCACCAGATTTTGTTGTGTGCCCCGGATTCACAGACTTACAGCAAAACCACCTCAAGTTTAACCGCCAGGAAAATCTTTAGGTACCATATGTGCAGTGCCAAAGGGAAAATCATTCGCTATTGATACCCCTATTGAGACTTGTAGTGCATAATTGTTTCATATGGATATATTTTAAAATCCTTATCTCTAAAGCATTTTGTTATAAGACTACTTAGGTAAGGTTCCTTTTTTTGTTTATATCTGCTAATTCGCCCAGTCAGATTGATTGAATTATAACATTGTTGTCTTTTAAGAGATAGTGTTTTATGGAAGAGTGACTGCTTAGGATTGGTGGTATATATATGTGTATATAACATACATACACACACACACACACACACACACACACACACACACACACACCCATATATATATATATATATATATATATATATATATATATATATATATCTATATATATATATATATATATATATATATATATATATACATTAAGGTCCCCAATTATGTGAGAATTTAGTCGCTCCACGGCCCTGCAGAACTGGAAAATCGCAGATTTCAATACACATTCTTTATGGGAATATTTCCATTAGAGCCAAGGCAAATGGTAACTTACCCAGTCAAACTTTTTTACTACCCATTTCAATACTTTCTATGTACTCTACCGCATTTTTTTCTGATATGAAATTTTTCTTATGGATAAACAAATCAATATTTTTTTTTTTTTTATAACTAGAAAAACTTTAACATTACACCCAAGATGGTGAAAACTCCTACACGCAAACACTGCCACGGGGCAAGTGTACTGTACGATACTGTAATTTCCTTACAAAAACCTTTTGGATAGAATTTCCTCTACCTATCCTCTGCCAAAACACCTTCAAACTCCTCTATCTCATCCTACATGAAGAGTTCTTCTGCTGGGGGACTGGCTGATCATGGTGTCTTCACTTACATTAGGCCTAATAAACTTGATTCCGTTATGAGCGCCTGTCTCAGTTTCTTTGTCCGTCACTATGCAAAAGTTGTCATCTAAATTTATTCTACGATAAAAAAAGGAGCTGATGAAAATTCAAAATTTAACATGAAATTACGTTTTCTTAAATAGAAATAATAAAAATTCAACATGAAATGACAGTTTCTTAAAAAGTTTAGATCGAACAACTCTCTCTCTCTCTCTCTCTCTCTCTCTCTCTCTCTCTCTCTCTCTCTCTCTCTCTCTCAAAACACATCTGCTTCTCTGTTAATCACTTTTACTAATCATTTGTGTCAAAATCTATTTCAACAATAAAAAAAATAAATGATCAAATGCAAGTTAACCTAGACAAAAAACAAAAAATGTTTACTTCATTTTCAGCAATGACGGATTTCAAGTTGTTGACTGCTGCCAAAATGGTAGTTGCTCTCTCCTTCGTCTTTAACTTGCGGACAAGCTTTTTGGTTTCGACAAAATAGGTCTTCCTCTTCGACTTCTAGGCAGATACATACATGATGCGGAGGATCAGAATACACTTCACAAATCTGAATAATACGTAAGGCGATGATGATACCAGTCATTCATACACATTGCACTATGATGTCACAAATGCGTGAGGCGGAGCCTTCCGCTTAGCTAATGGCTGAACAGGAAAACTTTCTCTCGCATTCCCCCCACCCCTTCTCTCAGATACCAGTGAAATCTCCCCCCACAACCTAAAATGCTTGAAAAGGCAATAGATTGATACGTTTTTGTGGAGCATGACTCGCAGACTTTGAACGGCTTCGCAGATACAGAAAATCTATTATTGAGAGCTAACGACTGCATAAAAGTGGAATCATGTATATTTCGGGACCCGCACTGTATATGTATATATACATATATATATATATATATATATATATATATATATATATATATATATATATATATATATATCTATATATATATATATATATATATATATATATATATATATATATATATATATATATATATATATATATATATATATATATATATATATATATATATATATATATATATATATATATATATATATATACTATATATATATATATATATATATATATATATATAATATATATATATATATATATATATATTCAGTACGGTCCCGAATTATACATGAGTCCCCTTTTATGCAGTCGCTTTTTCTCAAAAATAGATTTTCTGTATCTGCGAAGCCGTTCAAAGTCTTCGAGTCATGCTCCACAAAACGTATCAAATCTATTGTCTTTTCAAGCATTTTAGGTGGGGGTGGAGGTGGAGGGTGCACTGGTATATATATATATATATTATATATATATATATATATATATATATATATATATATATATATATATATATATGAATAGCTTGATCACGAAGTATATAAAACGTGATGCTATGTATAAATAAAGGTTTTGTCATGGAGGAATATAGAATGGCGAGAAAAGACCAGGAACGTTTCGGTCTAGCACGACCCTTTACTTAGGCCAACAACTGATCATACAGAGCAAAAACATAGCGCAAGTTAGGCTCAATATCCAAACTGACATTACAAAATTAGCATAAGGTCCAATTCACTCTACAGAAACGAAAAACACCTGAGGGCAAGGAAAACAATACATTATATATATATATATATATATATATATATATATATATATATATATATATATATATATATATATATATATATATATATATATATATATATATATATATATATGTATATATATATATATATATATATATTATATATATATATATATATATATATATATATATATATAATATATATATATTATATATATATAGTTATATATAATAATTATTATATATATATATATAATATAATAATAATTATATATTAAATAATATTATATATATATTAATAATATATATTACTGGTATATATTTATTATATATATATATATATATATATATAATATTATATATATATATATATATAATATATATTATATTATATATATTATAATATTATGACTGGTTTAAAAATGTTCTGTAACAACAGAATTCCATCTAATAAAAAGAGCCCATAAAAACACCAAAATACAGAGAAAAAGTACTATATTTCAGAGACTGCTGTCTCCCTCTTCAGGTAGATGAATGAGAAAAGTTTACAGAAAAGGTGGTATTTATACCAAGAGGTCCAAATGATGGAATCGGCCTTAATAAAAGAGAGGCAGGTAATGAACATCTCAAAAGGAGCATGGATTTCAGACACGATCGACAACGTCTTCATTCAACCAACCCTTAAGAAGATTAAAGGAAGATTATCAGCGGGGGTGACTTAAATTGGCTTGTTTGTGGATGGACCTCTTGGTATAAATACCACCTTTTCTGTAAACTTTTCTCATTCATCTACCTGAAGAGGGAGACAGCAGTCTCTGAAATATAGTACTTTTTTCTCTGTATTTTGGTGTTTTTATGGGCTCTTTTTATTAGATATATATATATGTATATATATATACAAAATTCAATTTATGGTGGAAATCTGTTATATAGAAAGGGAATTATGCATAGAAAGTGCAAAAACCCTGCCGTTTGATTTGATACGCAAAATGTTAGTGATTTAGCCATTCATCTATCAACAGAGATGAAAGTTTATATAAACTCGTTTTTACTTACTTTTGAAGAAGTCAGAAACAGGTTCTCTGGTATGAAGTTGTGATGAAGGTGGTTACGCGGCTGGGTGGTTGCTTTAGATACTCAATTATCTTGCTGTGTGAATGCATGAATCAGCGTCATCCCTGTATGAAATTCAATAAACAGGGTAGAGGTTTTTATCAAATATAATTCATTTTGGGTGAATGTTATTTCCATTTTTGAGTCAGTCTGATATTCAGGTATATTTGTGGCTGATATTTGAGACCGTAAACTAAAATATATAACTTCTTGCTACCAGAAAATCCATATTAATTTATTTTATGGTAATTATTCTAATGTGATAATGACTAATTTTTGTAAACAAAGACAAACACACTTCATTATTTGAGGTATCTTTTTAACAGTTAAGGCAAATATCACTGAATAATTTTTCAAAAAAATAAATTTACATGGAAAGATTTGGGAATGAGAATGTTTTCCAGGAAATTTGCAAGTATAAATATTATTTAGTAACTTACTATTTTCTAGCCGTTATTCTTATTTATCCTAAACATTCTCATTTTTCTACGGAAAGACTTTTAAAGAAGATATACTAGAAATGTTCATTTGCAGTGATATTCAGATTATCCCCATAAACTGCTCTCCGAAGGCTGCCAGTAGCCTAGATCTATTGTTTGGGTACTCCTAGCGAGTATGAGACCCCACTACTGTGCGAGTGTCAGGCCTGACCATTTGGTAAAAGTCAAATAATAGCACAGATGTATTTAAAATAAAGATAACTTTAACTAAATTGTTTACTCATTGTATCCGATTGTATTGCATAAATTACCAAATTGCATATCATAAAATACGAGCACTGCGATCAGATCAACTGACTCCTACACTTTGCTCTATTTTTTATCTAATAGATTCCCCTTGCGCTGCTAAGCTTTAGTGACATTACTTATGCAATGTTCACATTCTCAGAAAGTTTGAATTTAACTCTCCCTCTCAGGTAAGGTGCGGCTTCGGTTACTGTTTTTCCTGTTGTACTAATGTTCGGTCATTTATTCTGCATTTCTTTGTCTTGCCATCTCCAATACCTTCAAAGGCAACTTGGCCAAACCTAATGCCTCTCCCACATTCCTTCCCTCTGTAAACTCGTTTCAAACTTCCTAATCAAAGAGCAACGTGCACCTTCTTCCCCAAAGTGTAATGGGTTACTCGTGGTTTTGTTCTTTCCTCCTATCCTTTGCATTCTCTTTGTCAAGATACGTTTCCCATTTATGCTAAGCCCATTTCAGTGATTAATTTCTTTTAAGCGTAAGACATTCTTTAGTAACTATAAATTTCTTTCAGGCAATGGACATTCAGTTATAAAATGAAATACATCCATAAGTAAGAGGATAATTCATGATATATAACTAAGGACCATTAGAAATTCATTGAAGCTTTATATATTGTCATTTACCTTGAATGGTAGTTCAGAGTAAAAATGAAAATTAATAACTGAGAAATTGAGCTTTTTGTGGGAAGTTTATATATTCAATACTTTCTAAAATAATTTGTACAAAAAACTACTAAAGTAAAAAACTAGAAATATAATAATGATCATAATATAAGTATAATAATGATGACTGCATTTTCGAAGTCTAGATATATGATTTATTATGGAAAAGGAAAAGGGAAGGTAAGATAACACGTTGGAAAAGAGATAGATGATGATAGGAATGAAGTAGATGATAAGGATACTAAAGATGATCTAATTTTACCGATGATAGAGTAATTATTTCAGGAGACGAGATCGCCTATTAAACTCTTAAAGTAGAACTGCAGGGATGTCCTGTTTCGCTCCAAGAGACGGCTATTTCCCAGAGAGAGAAGAGCAGGAAATGTGGAGAAAAGAAAGATACAGCGCGTTTAAAGAGACAATCAGTAAATGTTATCCGTTTTACGAAAATAACTGGTCAATAAGATAATCCATTTTTCATTCTATATTTTTAAATGTATAATTCATTATGTGTTTGATGTTACTGTTTATACTTCCTCTAGAAGATTTCGCATATCGTTCGTATTTCTGCAAAGGTAAACAAACTCACTTGCATTAAAATTTCAAGATCATCAAAGAATCTTACCACGTCTAAAGCTCAGACACTGTTGATTTTAGACAAAACTACGTTGACCAAGATTTACAAACACATGCTAAGGATATTCACATTTCATAGGGGATTTCTTTGCCAGAGTTCAAAAATGCATTCATTTTGGATTTGAAGTGTGAGTTAATGAAATAATGATACAGAGATTTGTATGGATGTATTTGCCATTCATTTCACTCAGTTGTTCACTTTTTCACATGTGGGCATCGTACTCTGTGTAAGCTTGCTTCCTTAGGTAATGTACTTGAAGGTTTGTTTCATATGGATAAGTTGAGAAGTTGTCTTATTACAATAATATACGAACCACATTGATCAGATTAACTTTTTCTTTTCTTTTTTTGAAGAGACTAACAGGACAACAAATATTTGATTTTCAACTTTCATAATACCTTTTTTAGGCAGTGGGAGATTATGAAAAAGTTATTTTTTATAACAAGTTTCATTCGCAATTGAGTGTCTGTTTTTCTTAATATTGTCACAACGTGCTTCAAATTACACAAGTTCAGGATTTCGATTTGAAATCCAATTAGATTACTTTCTAAATTAACACTGACGTGGACTATATGCATCTAGTTTTTGTATTTTAAGAGCGGTAAGTTCTGTTTGAGTAATTTGCAGTCCTTCTTCCGAGAGTTATAACTGCCATTGCTCTGAGGGCAACAATATATGAGATCACTTTCCTATAAAGGACGAAGGGAACCTATGAAGAAATTATTCACTGTGTATTGAAATATCAGAGTAACTAGCATTGAGGCAAATTATTGAACTACCGAGGATATAACAGAAGAAAAACAAGTGTTAATTGAAGAGTTTTGTGGCAAATAAGATGATTCATACGGAAGAATTTGGGATAACTCATTGAAGCACTAAGTCATTGAAATAAGGAGCAAGATTATTATGACTCTCTCTTTCTCTCTGTTTCTTTTTCTCTCCCTCTCCGAGTTAATTAATACATCCCAACCAACTGTTTGCAGTTGACAAGAAATAGCAGAAACCATCGCTTAACTGACGTTTGAAATATTATCCAGTCTTGCCTGAGGGAACAACTGAGACAGAATGAAACATCTACAGATGTTACAAGAATAAAAACTATTGGAATCCAGCGAACGAATGTTACAGAAACACAATATATTTTTTCAGAAATTGCTATATGTCTCATTAAGAAAGTTTATGTTCAAGTTCAACTCAGGAGGACAATTTTCATTCATGTTTATCTATCTGTATTGCGTGGCATTCGTATATACTTACTTGATTATGAAAACAGAAGATCCGGGATATCATTGCAAGAAACTCAACAACATTCAAAAACTCTCCAACAAGGAGGGTACTATTTTACCTGAATTACCATTTTCTTCACACTAGCCAAAGATGTCTATTCTTTTTATTTAGATATCATTGTGGGAACTGTTCCTTTTAGGCAGGTATTACTATGGTGTCTGTTCCTTCCATCCAGGTGTTACTGTGGTGACTATCCCTTTCATTCAGGTATTACTTTCGTGACTGTCCCTTTCATCCAGGTAATACTGTGGTGACTATCCCTTTCATTCAGGTATTACTTTGGTGACTATCCCTTTCATTCAGGTAATACTGTGGTGACTATCCCTTTCATTCAGGCATTGCTGTGGTGACTTTATCTCTTTCAATTCAGGTAACAATTGTGGTGACTGATCCCTTTCATTCCAGGTAATACTGTGGTGACTATCCCTTTCATCAGGCCATTGCGTGGTGGGACTTATCTCTTTATTCAGGTAACACTGTGGTTGACTATCTCTTTCCCTTTCAGGTTAAACACTGGTGGTGAACTATCCCTCATTCAGCATGGTGTTTGGTGACTATCCCTTTCATTCAGGTAACACTGTGGAATCTTCTTTCATTAAGGTAACACTGTGGTGACTATTCTTTCATTCAGGTAACACGTGGTGACTAGCTCTTCAATCAGGTAACACTGTGGTGACTTTATCTTCTTTCATTCAGGTAACACTGTGGGGTGACTATCTCTTTCATTCAGGCCATTGCTGGTGGTGACTATCTCTTTCATTCCGGTAACACTTGTGTTGCTATCTCTTTCATTTCAGGTAAACACTTGTGGTGGGAATCATTTCATTTCATGGTAACACTGTGGTGACTATCTCTTTCATTCAGGTAACACTGTGGTGACTATCTCTTTCATTCAGGTAACACTGTGGTGACTATCTCTTTCATTCAGGTAACACTGTGGTGACTATCCTGTCATTCAGTAACACAGGTTGCTGTTGGTTGACTATCTCTTTCATTCAGGTAACACTGTGGGTTGACTATCTCTTCATTCAGGCATGCTGGTGGTAGAACACTGTGGTGACTCTCTTTCATTCAGGTAACACTGTGCTTGGGACTGTCTCTTTCATTCAGGTAAACACTTTGTTGTGACTATCATTTCATTCAGGTAACACTGTGGTGACTATCTCTTTTCATTCAGGTAACACTGTGGTGACTATCTCTTTCATTCAGGAATGGGGCATGTGGCTGTGTGACTATCCTTTCATTCAGGTAACACTGTGGTTGACACTCTTTTCATTCAAGGTAACACTGTGGTGACTATCTCTTTCATTCGGTACCTGGTGGTGGACTTTATTCTCTTTTTTTTTTTTTTTCCATTTTTTCCAAGTGGTAAACACGCCACTGTAACATCTTTCATTCAGGTAATACTGTGGTGACTATCCCTTTCATTCAGGTAACACTGTGGTGACTATCTCTTTCATTCAGGTAACACTGTGGTGACTATCTCTTTCATTCAGGTAACACTGTGGTGACTATCTCTTTCATTCAGGTAACACTGTGGTGACTATCTCTTTCATTCAGGCATTGCTGTGGTGACTATCTCTTTCATTCAGGTACACTGGTGTTACTATCTCTTCATTCAGGTAAACACTGTGGTGACTATTCCGGTCTTTCATAAGGTAACACTGTGGTGACTATCTCTTTCATTCAGGTAACACTGTGGTGACTATCTCTTTCATTCAGGTAACTTACTGTGGTGACTATCTCTTTCATTCAGGTAACACTGTGGTGACTATCTCTTTCATTCAGGTAACACTGTGGTGACTATCTCTTTCATTCAGGTTAAACACTGCTGTAACACTGTGGTGACTATCTCTTTCATTCCGGTAACACGGTGGTTTGACAATCCTTTCAATTCAGGTAACAAGTGGTGGACTATCTCTTTCATTCAGGCATTGCTGTGGTGACTATCTCTTTCATTCAGGTAACACTGTGTTGACTATCTCTTTCATTCAGGTAACACTGTGGTGACTATCTCTTTCATTCAGGTAACACTGTGGTGACTATCTCTTTCATTCAGGTAACACTGTGGTGACTATCTCTTTCATTCAGGTAACACTGTGGTGACTATCTCTTTCATTCAGGTAACACTGTGGTGACTATCCCTTTCATTCAGGTAACACTGTGGTGACTATCCCTTTCATTCAGGTAACACTGTGGTGAATGTTCCTTTCATTCAGGTAACACACTAGTGGTTTGACTATCTCTTTCATTCAGGTAACACTGTGGGTGACTATCTCTTTCATTTGGGTAAAAAAAAAAACCACCCAAAGGTAAACACTGTGGTGACTATCTCTTTCATTCAGGTAACATGCTGGATTGGGCTGGGACTAATCTCTTTCATTCAAGGTAACACTGTGGTGACTATCTCTTTCATTCAGGTAACACTGTGTGATATCTCTTTCATTTCAGGTAACACTGGTGTGACTATCCCTTTCATTCAAGGTAACACTTGTGGGCTATCCTTTCATTTCAGGTAACACTGTGGTGACTATCTCTTTCATTCAGGCTGTGGTTGACTATCTTCTTTCATTCAGGTAAACCTTTGTGGTGACTTATCTCTCATTCATTCATTTGTAACACAGTGGTGACTATTCTTTTTCATTCAGGTAACCACTGTGACTATCTCGTTTTCATTCATTGGTACACGTGTGACTGACTAACTCCCTTTCATTCAGGTAACACTGTGGTGACTATCCCTTTCATTCAGGTAACACTGTGGTGACTATCCCTTTCATTCAGGTAACACTGTGGTGACTATCCCTTTCATTCAGGTGGTGGTAACACTGTTGGTGACTATCTCTTTCATTCAGGTAACACTGTGTGACTATCTTTCTTTCATCAGTAACACTTGGTGTGACTATCTCTTTCTTCAGGTAACCACGTGATGTTGACTATCCTCTTTTCATTCCAGGTAACACTGTGGTTGACTATCTCTTTCATTCAGGTACACTGTGGTGACTATCTCTTTTCATCAGTAAACACTAGTGGTGACTATCTCTTTCTTTCATTCAGGATAACACAGTGCTGGTTGGACTATCTCTTTCATTCAGGTTAATTGCTGTGTGACTATCTTCTTTCAGTTCAGGTGAACACTGTTGGTTGACTATCTCTTTCATTCAGGTACACTGAAGTGGTGACTATCTTCTTTTCATTCAGGTAACACATGTGGTGACTATCTCATTTTCAGGTTCAGGTAACACTGTGGTGTGACTATCTCTTTCATTCAGGTAACATTGACTGTGGTACCTTCTCTTTCATTCAGGACTGTGGTTGACTACTTTCTTCATTCATAACACTTTTGTGGACTACTCCCTTTCACCAGGTAACAATGGGTTGACTATCTCTTTCATTCGGGAGGTAACACTGTGGTGACTATCTCTTTTCATTCAGGCATGCGTGGTGAACTATCTCTTTCATTCAAGGGAACACTGTGTTGGGACTATCTTTTCCTTTCGGGAAACACGTGGGTGTACTCTTTTCATTCCCCAGGTAACACTGCATGTAACACTGTGGTGACTATCTCTTTCATTCAGGTAACATGGTGGGACTATCTCCCATTCAGGAACAACTGGTGACTATCTCTTTCATTCAGCTAACCTGTGGGTGACTTATCTCTTTCTCAGGTAACATGTGGTGACTATCTTTCATTCAGGTAAACACTGTGTGACTATCTCTTTCATTCAGGTAACACTGCCATGTTAACACTGGTGGACTATCTCTTTCATTCAGGTAACACTGTGGTGATATCTCTTTCATTCTGGCATTTGGGGGGCTGGGGGTGGTACTTCTCTTTCATTCAGGTAACACTGTGGTGACTATCTCTTTCATTCAGGTAACACTGTGGTGACTATCTCTTTCATTCAGGTAACACTGTGGTGACTATCTCTTTCATTCAGGTAACACTGTGGTGACTATCCCTTTCATTCAGGTAATACTGTGGTGACTATCCCTTTCATTCAGGTAATACTGTGGGGACTATCCCTTTCATTCAGGTAATACTGTGGGGACTATCCCTTTCATTCAGGTAATACTGTGGTGACTATCCCTTTCATTCAGGTAATACTGTGGGGACTATCCCTTTCATTCAGGTAATACTGTGGGGACTATCCCTTTCATTCAGGCATTGCTGTGGTGACTATCCCTTTCATTCAGGTAATACTGTGGTGACTATCCCTTTCATTCAGGTAATACTGTGGTGGCTGTTCCTTTCATTCAGGCATTACTGTGGTGACTGTTCCTTTTATCCAGTTTTTGCGAAGCTGTGTCCCTTTTTTTTCCTGATATTATTGTAGTGACTGAAAACCATTTTCAGTAACATATTCCTAAGGTCTCGATTACATAAAATGAGTTATGATAAACCCATTGAATTTATTTACCACATAAGTTACAAAGGGGATGGCGAAGGAGGATGGGGAAGTTCTCTTTACATTGTTCAACCGGGCCGGATTTCTGTAGTGAACAAATATGCAAACAATCATACAAACATTAAATAAATTTCGGTGGAGGAAAAATGGTGCCCACAATGGGGATTTGCTCTCGGAGCAGAGAAAAGGCACTCAACAGTACTTGTAATTTTAACTTACTAAGTTCAATAGTCATCTGTA